>NW_020837945.1:27401279-27452660 GCF_003676395.1 Aethalodelphis obliquidens | reverse complement strand
GTGTGTGTGTATATATATATATATATATATATATATATATATAGTTGATCCTCATTATTTGCAGGTTTCCTATTTGTAAATTTGTAAATTTACCTATTGGTAAAATTTATTTGTAAGGCCCAAATCTTCCAAAGACATGTGCATATTCAGAGTGGGTAAAAATTTGAGATGCACAAAGGGCACATTCCCACCTAAGATCCCACAAAGGAAAGCTCTGCTTTCTCATTTCAGCTCTTATACAGTAAACAAGTGTCCTTTTGGTGGTCTGTTTGGTGCCATGTTTTTTGCATTTCTGTGCTTTTTGTTAGTGATTTTATTGTTTAAAATGACCTGGATGCATATGCTGAAGTGCTGTCCATTGTTCCTAAACACAAGAAGGCTGTGATCTGCCTTATAGAGAAAATATGTGTTAGATCAGCTTCGTTCAGGCGTGAGTTATAGTGCTGTTGGTCACAAGTTCAATATTAATGAATCAGCAGTAATAATACATACAGAAAAAAGGAAGAGGCATTTGCCTATCTGTATAGGAGAGAGCTCTGGAAAGCATTAAAGTAACGTCTATAGTGCATGATGAAGCTATGGAAAAGAGAGAAAAGTAACTAAATTGGTGGATTCATGAGATGACGGCAATAAAAAAGGCATAGTGGACAGAAATGTTGTGAGGCTAAAGGCTACAGAAATTTACAGTCACGTTACCTGGGGTCAGAAAAATGTTAAACCCTTCTCAGCTAGTGCTGGCTGACACACACATTTCAAAAGGCAATGTGGTGTGAAAAATATTCAACTTGCAGGCAAGGTAAGTTCTGCAGATCAGGAGGCTTAGGAATTTAAAAGATACCTGTTAAGTGTTATACAGAAAAAAGATTATGTGGAAGCATAGGTTTTTGGTGCTGATGTGACTGTCTGGTTTCACAATGACATTGGCAAACAAACTTGTAATTATTTATAAGAAAAATATGTTAAATAAGGTGTCTTTATATAGAAGCACACAAAAAACAAAAGTATATATTGATCAATTGACAAAAATATGCCAGAGGTTTGCAGGAACATAACCTTGTATTTCCCCTAGGACCAATGGTTTCGTATTTGCTAATTCAGTGTTTAATGGCATTTTTTAGTATATAACTATCACAAAAATGGGAACCAACTCTGTGTGTTTGTTTATTTTGTGTGTGTGTGTGTATGTTATGGACTAAATTGTGTCCCCTCAAGATTCATATGCTGAAGTCCTTGCCTCCAGTACCTCAGAATGTGACTGTATTTGGAGCTAGGACCTTTAAAGAGGTAATTAAGTTAATCTAAGGCCATTAGGGTGGGCCCTAATCCAATTTGACTGGTGTCTTAAGAATAGAGGATTTGGACACACAGAAGACACCAGAGAGGCATGTGCATAGGGAAATGACCATGTGTGAAGAGGTGACAAGAGTTTGGCCATCTGCCACCAAGGAGAATGGTCTTCAAAGAACCTAACCCTGCCAGCATCTGGATCTTAGACTACCAGCCCGCAGGACTGTGAGAAAATGAATCTCTGTTGTTTAAGCCATGTAGTCTGTCATATTTTGTTATGGCAGTCCTGGCAGACTAGTAATGGCAAGTTATGTTAGTAGCTGGAAACAGGCATGTTTTCCAGGTGGTAGCTTGGACTTTTGTGAGACATGGTTGAATTTGGGGTATATTTTGAAGGTCAAGCTGAGACGAATTGCTGGAGAATTCGATATGGCTTATGAGAGAAAGACAGAAGTTTGCCTTCATGGGTAAATATTCCCTTATTTTGTTCTCTCTTACTATTCAAATGTTGTGCCATATTTTAAGAAGAAACAAAATCTTATGGTATGAGGAAAAAGAGACTGTCCTACACCGTTGAAATATTTCCAGTGGAATCAGTAAAAATATGATGTTGTTTAGGAAATATGATAATGCTGTTTGTGATAACACAGAATGTGAATGTTCAGGGTCCAATTTTTAAAAATTTGATTAGGAAAACTTAGTTTTCAGAGTTAAATAAAGGGGAAAATGATTTATTTCTTTTTCAGTATTGTTTTCCATTGTTCTCTATTAAGCAGAGATCAAAGTTAACTGCCCAAGCTGTAATTAAATTCAGGAATGAGTGAGTACAGAATGGGTCTTAAGACTTCCTGGTATATTTACTTTATCCATGACTAAAATTACCTGAAAACTAGTTGGTTATTGGATATTAAGCCTGTTTTAGGGAACAAAGGCATTCCAAATAAATATGTCGAGACTTTCTTTGCATTATGGATTAAGGTTTATTGTTTTTAAGGTCCAAAAAAAAAAAATCAATGATAATTACATAACTTAGAGAATGCACTTTGAAAAGTAATTTCTGCCCATTTTAGTTCTGTCATTAAAGTGTTCGATTTCATTATTTGAATTTGCATTTTAAAGTAAAAAAAATGTTTTTGTTAGATAATATCTTGGGGTGATTTTTAGGAGAAAGTCATTTTCGTCTATTTATTCAATTCACATTTTGTTTTTAAATGCAATCTACACGTTTCACTTTAACAAGGTGCCAAATACAGTCTTAACTTTGCTTTTGTTCTCTCATCTTCAGTGGTCATTGTGACTCTTTTTTATATTAAGAGGATTATGTGGCTATCACATGATTTTCATAATTGCCAGCATTCTAAAGCTGTATTCTTCTCTTCATGTTCATATGTTTTTTTATTTGTTTCATCATATTTATAGTGAGGAAAAAAAAATCTGTTGGAATTAACTAAGTCTTTAACCCAGAGTTATCTTGGCTAATTAAATGCAACTACATTTTTAGCTGCAGAATCTTTGTTTCCTGACAGATTTTTCTTTCTTATTTACATTTAACATGTTATCAAGTAGCTATTAGAGCTCAGTGGCCAAAATTGAAAACAAGAAATGTTGAGAAAAGAACCAAAGAAGCAAGGAAGTATAAACCAATCTCAATCCCTTTTTAACCTACCTTCTAAAAGCAACTACGGTATCCCTTCAGGTCATTATGAAATACCCTTTAAGAAGAAAAATGTACCAACAATTGTGGACTTAACTTTTCAGCAGCAAGCATTGAGACAGTCTCTCACTAAGTTGGAGAATGTTGGGAGACCCTTAGAGTGGAGTCAACAGTGAAAAGGATGCCTATTTGTCCATTTAAATGGAACTTGTGAGACTGTGAGGAAGGCTATCACAACAGAGTTATCAGCTTTTAAAACTGTGGGATGAGAAAGGGAGAAGAAGTGGGAAAACATTGGCAGTTATTCCTGGGCTGGGCGACTTGAGTCAGCATCAAGACTGTGATTATTTGTAGGATCAGAAGCAGTTCCAGAAAGAGTACATGATTTATCCAGAGAGGGAAGGAACTGCTGGGAAAGAACTTTCCTCCAAGTCTTAGAGCAAGGATTTTCAGGGAAGTGGCTGGGTTTTCCCAGCAAGTTCCAAACCCCAGAATATTTGTTTGATATTCAATGAAATTGATTAAGATGTCTTTTGTGTGTGTGTGTGTGTGTGTGTGTGTGTGTGTGTGTGTTACGTGGGCCTCTCACTGCTGTGGCCTCTCCCATTGCGGAGCACAGGCTCCGGATGCGCAGGCCCAGCGGCCATGGCTCACGGGCCCAGCTGCTCCGCAGCATGTGGGATCCTCCCGGACCAGGGCACGAACCCATGTCCCCTGCACCGGCAGGCGGACTCTCAACCACTGCGCCACCAGGGAAGCCCAGATTAAGATATCTTATCCATGTTATTTAGAGAAACAAAGCTACTTAATTCTATGTAGCTAAATGTTATTTAGAATAAATATATTAATTTTTTTTCTTCTTTTATCTAAATTTAGACATTATCTACTTTTCACTCTTAGAGCTGACTTTATTTCTGCTTGTTCTTGTTCTTCTGCCAAAGATTCTCTCATTTCTACTCTAGAAGCAACTTGTTCTGATAATTAGACTCATTATCTGTTGAGTTACTATCCATTTCTTTTCTAAGGCTTTGTAGGTTTGATTTATAACACTTTGCAAATTACTTTCATATATATTATTTCATTTGAACCTGACTGACTTCATCCTGTGCAAAAGATAGGAGATTATTATCTTCAATATATAGATAAAGAGACAGAGGTTCAAAGAGAGTCTATGTCTTGCCTTTGGGCACACTGCTGTTGGGAGTGGGATGGGTAGAGTTAGGACTTACTCGGTTCTTTTGACTTCCAAATCTTTCCCTCTTTCCACTAACATCATATAACCTTTGAAGGTAATTGAAGCTTAGATATTTTGGAATAAGGAATTCTCTCAAGACTCTCAGTCTTGAATATAACCATGAGTACTATAGTTCTTAATAAATGATACTATGTACATTAAAGTAGGTGTATGTGAAAGTGCTTTATGAATTACATCTCTAAAAACAATAATGTTATATAGTTTAGCAAAATAACATTAATGTAAGTATATATAATTTAGAAGTATGTAGTGTATTCAGAATATTTCAGATCAGCATTTCTTTTTTTTAACATAATATAATTTTAGCTTTTATCAAAATAATAAATTGCACATCACTTTTAAAAGGCATATAATTTTACAAGATTTATGCATTCAGTAGGATACTGGTTTCACTGCTTTAACAGAGACCAAATGGACAATGGCTAAAACAAGTCAGAAGCCTTATTTCTATTTTTCTCATGAGAAAGTCCAAGATAAGAATCTGTTGTGGTTGCAAGGGAGGGGTTGAGGTGGGAGGTGGGGTGGGAAAAAGGCTGAAGGGAGGGGATGGAGAGAGAAGCTCTGCCCCTTGATGTCACCTGGAGTCCCAAGTTCCTTTTGTATTTTTACTTTATCATCCCTTTGAGTGTTTCCCTTGTCTATATAAGCAAAACTGGCTCACCACTACATCTACACTCTGGCACAAGGGAAAGGAGGAAGAGGGAGTTGAAGACAAGTAGCTTCCTTTCAAGGCTGTGTCCTTTTCTGCTGACATCCACACCATTTCTGCTCATATCCAAGAAGCTGTTTCTTATTTATATGGCTTCTCCTAGCTGTCATGCTTTCAGCTAAATCTTTGGGGATTCTGTTACTAAAAGAACAGAATGAGAGACTGGTTATTGGTTGACAAATCCTCTTGTAGCCCAATTGCCCATTTACTCCTGAGCTATATTTTAAAATTTTTTGGTACATTTAAAACATACCTTCACCCTTCCCACATAAGATGTTCAAAAGTTTCTTTTAGTTACTTGATCCAGCTGAAAGGATGTATAGTTCTCTCCTTTGGGCTAGATAAAGCTAATTGTGATCTGGCAACCTGTAACTAAAGGAGGAATTATTAATCTCCCCTTTCCTGACTCCACATACAAACTCTTATACAGTGGGTCAGGTTACCACAATAAAACTTCCTTTTTCAGAAAAGCCAAGAATATTATAGGAACTGAAGTCACTGATTCTTTAGAGTTATTAAATCTTATTAAGCAAGAATTGCTAGATCTTCCTAAATTAATTGCCACTATTCTGCTTTTAGTGGGTAACTACTTTTTTCTGTTGTCCTCCATGCTCCTAGATTTTCCATCTGGGAAGTTTTTTGTTTGTTTTTTGTCCATTATTCCCCATAGTCAAATTTTAGGTGAGTGTTGGAATGTATGCCCTTCTTTGAAAAAAATACAGATTTCACAGCCTATTTCCTGTGAGTATAGATTCAGAGAACTGAAGGTGGCTTTGACAGTTGAAAAGTCACAGACTTTTTGTGAATCTCCCTGGTGGTTCCTTTGAAAAGACAACTTACGTAAAAATGTAATAGTTTCAGTCAGTTCCATGTGCACATAAGCACAAGCCGAGATTTCATCTCACCATAGATATTAAGCCTGAAATCTTCTATCCATTTACTAGTTTTGTGTGAGCCCCAATCCATAACTGACATTACAGCTACCAGAAAAAGCAAGGTAAATTACAAAAATAATATTTGTAAAGGAATAATAGAGCAATAAGAAAAAGGTATCAGGGCAGGCAGAATCATTCTGAAATGATCTGAAGATCACCAGCTGTTTTTAACTCCCTAAGGGCACTGGCCAATTCTGAATAAGGGCAGAGAAACAGCTCAGTCTAAACAGAGAGCTACTACCAGGGAAAAGGAAATCAACAAAAGTTTTAATTGTCATGGAAAGCTAGAGCGACAAACACTAAACTTGAGAGAGTTCTTACACCACTGAGTTCTGGTACTACTCAAGAGGTTGAGGTGCTAGATCAAAAGGCAGTGTGAAATTTTCTGCAGACTTATGGAGAATAAGAGAAAAAAAAAAAATCACCAAAGATAGAGGGTGGTTTACTCAAACACACAGTTAATCTCCCCATGAACAGCAGTGCCAGGATTGGAAGGTCAGGTGGCTGAAGAACTGACCTTGGAACCTGTGACAGCAAAGCTTGATCCCCCAAGTCTTTCTGGGATGAAGAAAGAATTGCCAGACTTTCTGTCAAAAAACCAGGGAGGCCATGCCTGAGGGGCAGTAATCAGCCAAGAGGTATATTGAGTCTTACCAAAACTTCAACCCAGCCCTGAAATAATTCAGTCTCTAACTAGTTGAGATATCAGCCCCTCATTAAATGTGTCTAACGAAAAAAGGGGAGAAACCCTTTCTGGTGGAAGATAATATCATTTGGACCCTCTGTGGTTCTTTTATCACAATTTTCAACATACAGGAAAATTTACTAGACATGAAAAGAGGCAGGAAAATATGACTGATAATTAAGAGAAAAAATAGATAATCCAAGTAGATGCACAGATAATCTAGATATTGGCAGCAACTTTAACTGTAATTAAAATGTTTATGAAAACTGAGGAAAAGTTAGAAATAAAATGTGAGGATGTACAATTTCAATACAGAACTGCTCTCTATGAAACAACTCACGTGGACATTCTAGAGCTGAAAAATGAAATTAAAATATCAGTATTTGAAATTAAAATGTCGAATGGTTTTAACAGGAGATTGGAGAAAATGAGAAAGAGGTAAACTAGAAGACAGGTCAATAGAAAACACCCAAACAAAATCATGGAGAAAAAAAAGAGTGTAAAAATGAAATCAAATAAGTGTGTAAGAGATGTGTGTAATATTCAATACATTCAAATAATCAACTTAATTAAAGCTACTCTGAAGCCATCTGAAACAACAGTCATCTGAACAACCTTTTAAATTGATCTTTCCTGCTCAGAAAACATTGGAATGTGACTGAAAGAGGCCTGAGGGCCCCTTTTCCTGCTGTTTGAGATACAAGAACTGGTTAGTTTTTCTAAACTAAATGATGCCCAAGTTAAGTTATCTTCAGTCAATATATTTGAAGGTAACAGACTGAATCAGAAGATTTTTAGCAAAGCCATATTCAGCCCCTTCTTTGAAATGGAGTAACTCTTGCTAAGTTTATTTCTTTTAGGCCTCTTAAAATGAAGGAAGAGCCAACAGCACCCCATTTTGACTTTTTCTAATGACTTTCTCTAGAGCTTCATAGTCCAATGAGGTAGCCACAAACTATATGTGGTTGCTTAACTGTAAATCAATAAAAATTAAACAAAATTTAATATTCAGTACCTCAGTTGCAGTAGCCACATTTCAAATGCTCAGTAGTCACTCAAGGCTAATTTCTATTGCACTAAACAGCACAAATGTAGAAATTTTCCACATTTTCTATATCTATATGAAAGTTCTGTTAGACAGCACTACTCTAAAGCTATCATAGTTTGCCTCTGCCTAATTTTTACCAAGTCACTAGCTTTTCAGCTGGCAATATTTGCTAAGTTAAAAGCTTTAATTTAGAATAATTGGCCAAAGATATATCAAGTTTTGTTGAGAGTCAGCTGTGAGAAACTATGCACCATTTCTTGAATGATGTTTTAAAAGATGGATCCTTAGATTTTTTTTTTTTTCCTGGTGGTATAAGCAAGGCTACCTCTTTTCTCAAAGCCCAATAAGGAGTGAGTTTTGTCACGATGAGGTAAGGGACACGTCTTACCATTCAACAGGTGAAATTTTATTTGATCTCTGTTTTCAGATGACACCCAGGCCTTCTACTGTGTGTGGTGTCTGAGTCTGGTGCCCTTCTGATACAGCCTTGCTGTAGAGCAATCCTCCATTCTTTTGGGGAAGTTAAGGAGACCTTGTCGCTTGAATGTGTGGATACGGAAGGGATATCTAGGACTCTCATGGCTTCTCACGTAGAGTTTCAACCATGTCATCTATTTTTCATTTTACCTACTCTTTGCATGTTTGTGGTGTCTCACATTTTTGAGGCTTTTCTTGGTATAGAGAGCATGTGGATTTGCTTTGGCTTCTTATGCGTTCACGTATTTAGTTTTCAGTTTCTCCTGTCTGCTGCTTTCAATCACTTGTCTACCTTCTTTCCAGTTTCCTTGTTTTATTGAACTCTCCTATCTGCCACTGCATTCTTTCCAGTTTTTTGTCTTCTTGGGTAATCCTCCCTCTTTTTTTTTCTTTTTTAACCCTTTCATAGAAATTGTAATGGAACTTTTAAAGGGAGAGGAGGTAAATAAACATGTTCACTACTTCAGGTTTAACCAGGAACCCTGCATTACTTTATAACTGAGCTGTGAATGATAAGCACGTGCAAAATTTGTATCAGGGAACTGGCATATATTGTGTATTTAATATGTACCAGGAGCTTACAGCCTTTTAACATTAGAATAATTCTATGCCATAGTTGGTATTATACATATGAGAAAACCAAAGTTACAATAGGTCACATCCTGGAGTTCCCAGTGTTAATACATAAGTCAAAATCTTAGCTTTTAAACTGTCTGATCTTGTCATGCTCCCTGGTATCGTATAGTGCAGTGATCAAATGCACCGTTTGTCAAGGCTTCCTACTTGGGTTTGAATCCTAGACCTGCAAAGCAATATTTAATTTCAACTTAATTTCTCTGTAACTCACTTTCTTGGTGTGTAAGATGTTGATAATAGTAGTATCTAGTCTCATAGAGTTGTTGAAAGGATTAAATACATAGATGTATGTAAAAGGTTCTGAGCAGTGCCTGGCATATAGTAAGTCAGTTGTTGCTAATTGTAGTATTTTACTCTTCTATCTCAAAATAAAGAACATCACTTCCTCTTATGGATGGTCTTTTAAATCTAGGAGGAGGTGTGACATTGAAAGTCTTATGTCCATTTGTACTTTTCTTTTCATGTCTTTCTAGAACTTTCTATGCCTAAGGATTGAACATGGAAGAACTGTTACTGAGTGAGCTAATGAAAGAGAAACATACTAATATATTTTACTTTTAAGAGAGAAATAGATCATGTAGCGGTTGAAGATGGCTATCATGCTACAATTTTTAAAATAAATCCTCTGATTTCAGTGGTTTTCCATGGTTATATCCATGGAATATATCCATGGATATATTCCATCTATATCCATTGTATCCATTCCTGTTCCCATAACCCTTCTAATTTCTCTGTCCTCTACCTTTGATTTAATATCCCTAGAAAATACTCTCCCCATAACAAAATTGCTTTAGAACCCTAGTTTTCAAAATGTTGGTGCACAGAACATGAGAAGTAGTTGTGGGAACTTTAAAACTATCCTGAAACAACCTCTTCACTTGCTTGGCTTTTATATTTCTAACTAAATCCAGACCACTTCAAGCCTGAGTGCCATGAGCCTTTGACAAAACTGAGTTTCTAGGTTCTATGCAAAAGTGAATCATTTTTTAAACACTCTGATGACCAAGATATAAATCCTTTAGTTTACACAGGTGACCTCATGAATATTCTTTTTCACCTTTTGTGTATTAGAGACTTAAAAATATTAAAGGTATCAAATATTAAAACTTTTTCTAATCATTGTAACTAGAGGGAGAGAGAGGCTGCAGATCCATTCTCTGTACATGTGTTTTAAGGTTAAGGAGGAAAAGACATGAGAAAATACTTTATAGGCTTTGCTGAAACCAAAGCATGTGGAGCACAGTTTAATACATTTGCCAAATCCCAAATACAGCTGGGCTCTCCCACAGTTCTTTTAATTGGAAACAGATTTCTGTGCTAATTCTGTAATGCAAAGAGAGCTCTAACAGTGTTTCTTTCCTAAAAGTAGGACATTATATTTGCAATGAGCACTTCTAATATCAACAACTCCTTAGCAAAGTTTTTGTTATAATTCAAATAACATCTGACTGAAAAATTTCCAATATTTTTAGTAGAATTATTACCTTACAGTATATTTAATGAATAGATTTTAATTAATAATTAAATATATAAAAAATAAAATTTGTAATCAAGTTTATAGGTAACTTTGTGTTTAGAAAATATAAAAGTAGAATTTATCTAAAGAATTAAAAATATGAATGTGCATATTAAAAAGTAAAGGGTCACATTTGTTTTTAGTTCACACAAAACAAGAAAGAAGTTTACTTCTGTAAGTTTGCAAAGTTTGCCAAATTATTAACATTTTGACATGATGGCTTAATATAAAGAAAACTGATTATGTTAAAATAAAAATTTGTATATATGCAATATTTATTTTTATATGTAGTATATATGTTATATAGTTGAAAAATATGTATGTATATTCCATTTGAAACTGCTAGCTTGAGTCACCACATGTGCAAATTCATATTAATAAAATGGAAATACAATTCTTTAAAATGTATCTATATCTAATACCTACATGTCCACTCTAATGCTCAGTATATTTTGTCCTTAATAAAGACTAATAATACAATTAATAATTTCAAAGTACCTCATTACAAAGTTTTATAAACAAAGCATTACTCAGCCATAAAAAGAAACAAAATTGAGTTATTTGTAGTGAGGTGGATGGACCTTGAGTCTGTCATACAGAGTGAAGTAAGTCAGAAAGAGAAAAACAAAAACCGTATGCTAACACATATATATGGATTCTAAAAAAAAAAATAAAATGTTCTGAAGAACCTAGGGACAGGACAGGAATAAAGCCACAGATGTAGAGAATGGACTTGAGGACATGGGGAGAGGAAAGGGTAAGCTGGGACGAAGTGAGAGAGTGGCATGGACTTATATATACTACCAAATGTAAAATAGAGAGCTAGTGGGAAGCAGCCACATAGCACAGGGAGATCAGCTAGGTGCTTTGTGACCACCTGACCACCTAAAGGGGTGGGATGGGGGAGTGGGAGGAAGACACAAGAGGGAGGAGATATGGGGATATATGTATATGTATAGCTGATTCACTTTGTTATAAAGCAGAAACTAACACACTATTGTAAAGCAATTATACTCCAATAAAGATGTAAAAAAAAAGTTTTTTTAAAGAGTAACGTTGAGACATTATTTCAGGTTGTCTTATAATGGCCATTAGGTATTGGAAAGAAGAATGCAGCATCTAATTTTTAAAAACAACTTTTTTTTGATAAGAATCTAAACTGTGGGTAAAAGATAAAAGCATTTTAAAGATAGTTTTGCGTTCATTGACCAATTTTTAGGCTGCAATTATAAAGTATACCTTTGTAACAGTAAATACTTGTATAGCAATAATCTATACCAAATAGCATCATGATGATTTTCAAATTTTCTACCCTTTGAAAATAATATAACTGACGATGCTGTTATAAGTTGGAATATTTAGCTAATTTTAACAGCATAGTGAAAGAGCTCTTTTAGGAAACTGAGCATAATTGACATACTGGCATTTGCTAAGGAGATTCTATAAAGAAAGTTTTCATTAAGAAACAAAAAAAAATTCCTTAAAGTATTAGTTTAAGCATTAAACTTTGTTCCAGCAATGTGATTTGAGAAAGACAGTCCTTCCATATTACTCTGAAGGGCAGCTAAATAAAGGGTCCATGTATGCATCAATCTGTTCCCAGGATCTTTGTTCTTTTCTGTTTATCTTTGTGTTGTTCTCAGTGCTAATATCACAGGGCTTAATATAAATATACTTTAAGGTTAGTTGTAATATCAGTTGAAAAAGTCCTCCCCTGCTTTATTTTCATACAGGATAATTATCTATTCATGGCCTTTTTAATTTCCATTTTTACTTTAGAATCAGCTGTATAGTCGAAAATTGTATTGTGATGTTGGTTGGTAGTACATTGAATCTGTGGATCAGCTTGTGAAGAATTGACATATTTATGAGTCTTCCAATCCATGTACATGATGTATCTTTCCACTTATAGAGGTCATCCTTAATTTCTCTCAGTAAGGTTCTATCATATGCTCCATAGATTTATTGCATATCTTCTCTTAGATTTATTCCTTATTGCCTAGTATTTTTGATGCTGTGATAAGCTATACCTTATAAAAATATTTTTTAATGGCTGATATTTAAAAATAAAAGATTTTGGTATGCTGATTTTATAGAGAATGACCTTGCTAAACTCTTATTCATTCCATCAATTTGTAGATTATTTTCATTTTCTGTGTAAAAAAATTATATTATCTACAAATGTTGACAGTTGTCATATAGACGTGTTGAATAAAAATGGTGATAATGGCTATCTTTGTTTTGTGCTTACTGTTGTAGTTTTAGCATTAAGTATGATGTTTGTGGAAATTTTTATTTTATAGATATCTTTTGTTAAATTGAAGGATACAGCTTGTGTTTCTGATTTGTTAAAAGTTGATTTTTAAATCATGAAGGAATGTTGAATTTTTTTTTTTAGGGATGTTGAATTTTAATAGTTTTTTCCTATATTAAATAAGCTAATAATATAATTATTCTCTTTGAAATGTTAATGTGGTAAATTGTATTGATTGATTTTCCAATGTAAGCCAGCATTGTATACCTGGGATAGACCTAACTTGGTCATGATGTATTTTGCACATTATGCATTGCTGGTTTTGGTTTGTGAAATTTTGTTTTGAATTTTTACATCTATATTCCTGAATGAGAATGACCTAATTTTTATTTTCACATTTTCTTATTCTGGTTTTGATATCAAGGTATTCTAGGCTTACAAAATGAGATGTAGAATGTGTTCTTTTTGTCTAATCTCTAGCAGACTTTACATAATATTGGAAATACTTATTCTTTAAATATTTGTTAGAACTCACTGAGGAGAACAGAAAGTTCTGGGCCATTCTTTGAGCTATTGCTGCCATGCATTTTAACATTTTTAATTCAATATAACTATATATATTCAATATATGTGTGTTTCTTTATGTTCGTGCATGTGTTTGTATGATGTTTATTGACTAGTGAAATAAAATACACATCAGAAAAACACATCATTAAAGTACAGAACAATGAATTGTCACAAAGTGAATGTACTCATGTAACTGTCACCTATGTTAGAAAAAAAAACAAAAACAAAAACCCCAGAGAAATAGACATACACCAGAACCCCTCCTTGGTTCCTCATCAGTCATTACCTCTGTCTTCAACCCCAATCCCAAAGGTAACTACTATCCTTACTTCATACATCAAAAGTTAATTTTGCCTGTTTTCCAAGTTTCTTTTGTGCCTGGCTTATTTTATTCAATGTTATGTTTGTGAAAGTCATCTATATTCCTGTGTGTAGCAGTAGTTAGTTCATTTTCATGGCTGTTAGGTACTACAAAGTATGTCAATTGTACTGTTTATGCATATTCTAGTTAATGTCTAGTTAAAATAACGTTGTTATTATAAGCACTCTTATAGTGTTATAACAATAAGCACTCTTATAGAAGCCTCTTGTTCCACATATGCATATAATTTGGGGGAGGGTATTTACCTATGAGTAGGAGTGGAAATGCTATTCGTAGTGATCTTCTTAATTGGATAATGTCTGATTATTTGTGTATGAGACTTCCTGTTGCTTCACACCTTAACCAATGTATTGTATTGGTGGGTGTAGTATCTCATTGTTTTTAATTAAAATTTTTCATTGTTATTGAAGATGAGTATCTTGTAGTATGCTTAGTAGCTATTTGGATATCCTGTTTGTAAAGTGCCTATTCAAGTCTCCTGCCCTTTTTTACAAAATTAAGTTGCCTGACTTTTCCATATGGATGTGTACAAGTTTATTATATAACTTATAATTATATATCATTCCAGATATAAGCACTTGCTACTAATATGTGTTACAAACTCACATAACTCCCTTTGTGGGCTTGACTTTTCACTGTCTTAAGGAGGTCTTCTGGCAAGTATAACTTCTCAATTTTAATGTAATCAAGTTAATCAATCTTTACTTAATAGCTAGTGGTTTTTTGGTACTGTTTAAGAAGCTTTTTCTTACTCTGAGGTCTTGTTGATATCCTCCTATATCTATTAGACTATTCATTTTGTTTTTGTCTTTTAAACTCATGTAGGTAATTAGTCTGGAACTGATGGTTCTATATAGTCTGAGGTAGGAATGTTTTAGTTTCATATATTTTTATAAACTTCATAAATAACCTTTATTATTGTTTCATAGGGTCAGTGTTTGTTTTACTCACATTTCCATTCTTTTCCTTGTGCTTCTTTTTTCTTGCCTCTGTGAGCTTCCATTTGGGATTATTTTCCTTATGACTGAAGTATATCATTCAGAATTTCATTTAGTATCGATCTGTTGGTTGTAAAGTCTTTTAGTTTTGCTTTGAAATATAGATTTTTGACTTTGAGGATTTTGCTTGAATAGTCCTTTTATCACCTTCATTCTTTAAAGACTTTTTTGTTAGATATTAAATTATCAGTTGAAACTTCTCTTATTTCAATACATTGAAAAACCATTCTAATGTTTTCTGGCTTCCAGTTAAGAAGTTGGCCATTAATCCTTGGAAAGTAATTTATCTTTTCTCTCTCTCTCATCTTACATCACTCTCTCTCTCTGTCTGATTTCTTTGTGGTTTTTCTGAGTTTCACTGTGATATGTCTGCTCTTTATCTTTACACTGCTTGGGTTTCATTACATTTTAAAATTTGTAGAATGATATCTTTTTCAATCCTGGAAAATTCTCACTATCTCTTCAAATATTACTTGTGTCTCATTCTCTTTTTGACACTGCAGTTAAAAGGATGTTAGATTTTCTTACTGTATCCTTCAGTATAATATCTTTTCTCTCATAATTTAATATTTTTGTCTCTCTGTGCTTCATTCTTGATGGTATCTTATCTATCTTTTAGTTCACAGATAGTTTCTTCATTTGGTACTAATTTGCTCTTAAATCTATTGTTTCTTATTTTGGTCCTTATGTTTTTCAGAACTATACATTCTATTTGGCCCTTTTTAAAATATATTGTTTGAAAATGCTCTGTTGCATTTTTCCAGCTTGGCTTTTGTCTTCTTGAAAATTCTAAGCATGGTTATTTTACAATTAAAGTATGATAATTCCAATATGTGAAGTATCTATGGGTCTGTTTCTGTTGAGTTTTGAAAATGGTGTCTTTCTTTTAGGTATCTAGTTATTTTTGACTGTGCACTAGGCACTGTATTTGAAAAAAACATCATAGAAAAGTTTTGAAGCTCAGAATAATATTATCTTCTTACACAGAAAATTTTGGTTTGCTTTTGCTACATGTCTAGAAGTGCTAGAAATCCTAGATTTGCTAATCCAATTTCAAGACAATATTTTCTGGGCTCTTGATAATGCACAACTGAGCTGTATATCTATCTATCTATCTCTTTATCTGTAAAATCACTGGTTTCTTTTTTGTTCATCCATATTCTGAGGGAGCAGTCCTTTGGGGTTGTAGTATAGGGAGTACTTCTAAGCCCAATGTAGGCCAACCTTTTAGGTCCTTAACTCCAGGTTTTGTATTTTGATCCCTGCAAGGCTGTTAAACTGCAGCTTAGTAACTCAGTTCTTTCTTTTCATTTCCTAAATAGTCCCAATATAAAAGTAGTCTTGGGTGCTGGGTTTTGTTTTATGAGTTCCATCCTCTCCTGGATCTCAGCCTAGTAATTCTTTATGACTTTTTGGTTATTTGATACGTTAAAGAAGATTTCTTCTTAATATTTTATCTAGCTATTTTTACTTGTTCTCAACTACATGACTGGTCTGAATTAACTAGTCCATCTCCAGCAGAGGTTCCTGATATTCTGCAGTTTCAGTGTGATTTCACATCCACAGAAGTGGTCATTGGAGTTAGAAGGATAGAGCACATTGCCATTTTCTTTAGTTTGCATACATTAGGGTATAGGCTTAGCCCCACTGATGATAATGAGTTCAGAAAAGACATTAACTTTTGAAATCTCTTTGCTTAAGATCAAATAAAGCTGTTGAACAAGTCAGTATTCTGCCCACATATGAAAGAGTGAATTTTATGTCTTATGGTATTATTCCCAGTAAAATATTTAGAGACTTCTTTTCTGTTTCTCTTGCTTAATGTTTATCATAAAAGCAAAGAACCTTTTATGTGCAAATGCAGTTGGGTTTGTCAAGTACATTGCTGTAGAGACTGTTTAGCAATTTTTAATTTATGTAAGGTATTATAAATTGGAAGGTAACTGGTGAAAATTGGTTTGGCCATAAGGTACATACAGTGGTAATTGGCTAAAGGCAATATTCTAAATTACCAAAAATTAACTTGCCAAATATAATTCACTACAGTGAGAAAGTGATCAGATATATTATTAAAATATTTAGATTGTCAGCAGTTTAAAATTATAAACAAAAGTAATAATTTTATGTCCTCAGTTACCAAGAAAGTTCAATTAGCACATCAAATTATTGATAATAAGCTATACTATATATCTCAATCATATTTCTTTGCTCCTTCTATTTTTTCAAAAATGTACGTTATCTAACTGCCTGAATGGAAATTTTCCTTTTGATTTTCCCTCAGGACTGTCCTGTTCTATTTTATGTTATTTGGTTTTTAGCACCCTATAATTTTAAAAGTGGCCTGGCAGGAACTGAGGTTCATGGAATGAAAAATGGTCCTTGGACCTATTCAGTATTATAACACCAAATCTTTTAAATCACTGTTATGATTTATGGCATTTGTATTCTATTCAGCAAATGGCCATACGACTTACTATTCTGCCTGCTGAAACATCGAATAGGTATTCACTTAAGACATGCATTCTTCAGAGGAATAATAAATTTTGTACTATTTAATGTGAAATAAGGCACATCAAAACACTTGTACTCTTATATATCAAAGCTGAAGACACTTCTTCTCTATCAGTTCTTCTTTGTATAGCTTCAAATATAAAGGGGAATACTAATTCATGAACTAGTTATTTGTAAGCAATCATCTTTTCTACTCCTTATCTTCCAGATATTTGCTGATATCTACTTTATGGTTTCACAATAACTTGCATTTGCATCACTCTTTACATGACTACATTGGAGAAAAGTGTATGTTAAGAGTTGCAATTATTACTCTCATTTTGTAGTAAGAAAACTCCAGTGCAAGAACTTGAGAGTCACATGACTATTCAGATTCAGATCTGGTGCTCCCTCCAGGACCCCTATACTGTTATTTCCCCAACCTTTACTGATTTATAGCCTTCCCCTGAATTATATTAGAGATTTCAGCTGTTGTGGGATGACTTGTACAAATTATGCATTGACATTTTTGAGAAATTTCCTGAAATTTCTGTTTAATGACTGATATAAATATAGCACATGAGATAAGTTTTAATATCTTAAGTTAATTCTTTAACATCAATTACTTTCTATGACTTGATTCAGCATTTTCTGCCTTACTTGGTGGTCATGGAATAACTCTGTATGTAATAAAGTTGATTTGTAATTTAGCCATTCATGGAACTCTTGGAAGAATATTTTATGTCTAGTTCACATAGCATGGTGACATTTAAAATTTGATTTTAGAGTGCTCTAACCAGATCTCCAAGAACTGTAACTAACAGTAAGTCCTTCACATAACCCAAGGGTTTGTTTGGTTTTGATTAGTTTTACTAGACTTCATTTGGTTTCAATTAAACCTTGAGACAGGGCAGTGACTTTCATGAAAAATGTGGGTTTCTCAAGATAGAAAATAATTCTTTTGTGTGGAAGAGTGTAATGTTTTCTTCACTGGAATGAATAAATATCAATTCAAAGATAATTTCAGAAGATTTCATAATCAGGATGCATAGAGTGAGATATTTGTATATCGAACAGTTTCATGTTTTTGTATATTGATTCTCTCATGTTCTTAGACGATAAATGAAAATCACTCCATATGCTTCCAAAGCAATAACAAGATATATTTAATTATATAACTATAAAAACTTTTTATAGTTAACCACATATTGTGGAAAGCAATTTGATTTAGAAATAAGAAGCTGTTCTAGTGAATTCAGGGAATGTTTTAATTCATGTGCTTTATAAAAGACTTTATTTCAGTATTACATGATCATAGATTGTGTCTGAGACCATTTACTTAAGTCTTTCATTACCTAGAAAATAATCTACCAGTGTAATATCTCTGGATATTAATTAAAAATAATGCATATTATTCATTTGAGAAGGGAGACAGAACAGCTCATCAAGCAGCACACCTTGAGGTTATAATTATATTATTTGCCTTAAAAAAGAGAAATGTGGTCCTTAGAGAAAAACCTTGGTTGTAAGTTCTTTTACATTTTCCAAACATTTATTTCACTCTGAACAAAGTCCTTTGGTCTCCTAAGATTTGATTTTTAAAAACTGTATGTTGAGCAACATAGACAAATACAAAACAAACTCAAAAATAGTGCTATTGGTGATAGAAAATGTAAATTTCTCTTTGTTTAAATTTATGGTTCCCTGGGTTCAGATAATATTGATTTCTCCCCGGAGTCAAATTCCCCACCATCTGTTTAAGGTTATGCCAAAAATACTGCAGTTATAAATACAGGGCATAGGAAGAAAAAATGGATGTAAGAAGTTAAGGACATTATCATAATGTTCTTTTATATTCTTACCATCAAATGAAGAAATTAATGAATATATGAATATTCTGCTCATAAACAATATGTCTGTAGAATTTAGAATTGGCAAATAAATTTGTTCAAAAATGTAAGAAAATTTAATATTTACCACCTTGAAGTTAAGAGCAAATCACCTCTTGAATAAGTGTCTTCCAATTTTGTGATTCTAACACAGCAAATATTTCATATTTACAAGTTTTTTAAAAAAATTGCACTGTTGAAATATTGGATTCCAAGATTTAAATATCAACAGCCTCCACACATATTTTCGTTGAGAGTTGTTTATTAATACCTTATGTGGTGACATAAATGAAAATTAATGACATCTGGCATGCATGTGAATAAAGTCTTTACATATTTCATTGTATTTAAATAAATAGCATGGGGGAAAAGAGCACTAACTTTGTATTCAGACTGCTGAGATTTGGGTTTAAGTTTTGCCATGAATATACACTGTCTTTCTGTGTTTCACTTTCCTCAAATGAAAGAACTAGAAGTACTCAATGATTCTTTCCAGGTTGAACATTCTATTAGTTTAGTTTATTTTGGCCAGCCTAGAATTATACAAACTTTACATTTGTAGTATGATACCCTGTCAATTTTGTAATTATTTTTAACCTTGTAACTTTTAAATTCATCCTGAAGTAAACAAAACTAATTAAACTGGTAAACATGATTCAATATTTTACTATTTCTAAATGAACAGATATTATTTTCTCTATAGGCCAAGGACTGCCTATTAATCCATTAAAGTGTTTTGAGAGCCTCCTGTTTTATTTTCCAGATACTGGTCAAGACCTTAGTGTCCTAGGGATGAGAAATTAAAAAATGAATATGACATGAACTTTGACCCTAAATTCAGTCTTTTAGCTAGAAAGATAAGTAAACAAATAAAATCCAGTGCAATAAAACATTTATCAATTCAAACTTTTGTTAGCAAATCCCAATTTTATTGATATGGAATTTATCTCAGTTTGGTAAAACTAAGTGATAGTACTTCTTTTAGTAAAAATGGAAACATTTTATTTAGAAAATGAACATGTATGCTAGATTTCAGCATGTCTATCAGAAGAGAGACTGATATAACTATTTCTTTTCACATATAGAGAAACATAAACTTGAACATGAAAGGCTCACTGTGTATTGAATTTCCTTTTCTTGAAAGAAAAGAAACAAGAAGGTAGTGACCAACATTTCTACTAGCGTGTCAGAGGTGCATCTCATAAACTACTCACTTGCATGCTGCCTTCAAGAGTTGTAATGATCATCAGGATAAAGAAAATGCACTAGTGAGTAACTGTGAGAAATGAGAGGTGTGGATGAAGTGAAATTCACCACAGGTATGCACTCAACCACTTATTTTCCTGGCTGGATTAATGGAAGGATGTAGAATCTGGGTTTTCTAAAAGCAGAAAGTTCCTCCCAACCTACCAGTATAGTGAAATGAAAAGCAACTGCACACTATCATCCTAACCTCTTTTATTCTTGGTTGTAGTTATGTAAAAAGCTTTACTCTTAAAAAAAATGAAAGATTTGGCCAAGTCATGGGCTCAACTCAGGATTTCATTCAAACCCAGATTTTGGATAACCGCATTTTCTTAAAATGTGTGGTAGACTGAATTGCTTCTCTGGCTTCTAACACCAACCACTAATGCCAAGAACACTTGAGTAGAAGCAGGGAGTCACCAAAACACAATAGAATTTATTCCTACATTCTGGTTTTAAAGAAAGGATCTTTAAAATCAAACATCTTAGCATAGAAATCGTCACAAACCTTTTTCAAATACCTCTAGAAATCTTTTTGTATTTTGTAGCTCAACATATTAGTCCGTTCCATTCACACGAGGAGATTCTCAGCTCTAAGGACTCTCACTTGGAGGGGATGGAGTATCAAGTAGGTATAGTCTGGATTTTGCCTTTGATAAAATATTTTCCAAGAATGGAATAGAGCTTTTGGAATAATGTGAAACAGTGAATTATAGCCTTTTTGTTAACCTCACTAGAAAGCCAATTAAGGATATATATTTCTGTATTGATTGAAGGAAATTTATTTTTTCCTTTAAGAAATCATAATAAAATACAAGCTATTATAATGAGAAATATCTGTCCCTTTGTCAATTTCAAAGGCTTTGGAGACATTAGTATATCACCCCCACATACTGTCTGGAGGGGAGCCTTGAACTAGGAGCTAGAGAGCATGAGTTCCAGTCTTGAATCTGGCATGTGCTGGCATCTTGGTCATACTTATTCAACTCTTCTGGAAGAGATCATTAGTTCTAATCAGATATCCATGTGCTCACCAACATTTTCTAGCATCCCCTGTGGTGAGGTTGGAGTCGTGACAAAAGTCAGACATTAATCCAGGAGATGATTGTCACTTCCAGTCTGAGGGAGTTTAGTGAACCTGGCTAAGTTTTCAATAATCTCTGTCATCTGCAAAGCAGTAAAAAAAAAAAGGATTTCAAATGGGAAAGTTGCAAGATAGAAGTAAGGAGATCTCTGAGTTATAAAAAGCAGAGAAAAGCCACTTGCTCATTATGATATGAGCAAGGAGTAAATCTTTGTTGTGTCAGACCACTCCAAACTGGGAGCTGTTTGTTGCCATAGCGCAGCATATCCTATGCTGATTAGTATCTCTCTAGGAGTCATTGAAAACTGAGGGGTTTGGAGACTTCTAGACTCAATCTGTCCCAGATTGAATTCTGAGATTCTCTTGGGACATATGGCGTTCGTTTTACAAGAGAAGGAATGGAGAGGTTTGGAGAGAATTGACTAAGGTCACAAAGTAAGTTTGGGGCCATATAGCAAAATGTATTTCTCTGAGACCCTGTAGATTCATATTCCCCAGCTGTATTTCCCAACTACTCATGAGCTTAATTATGGGACCATTCAAACTGGCCATTAATAAAATGAAAAATTGACTGTTCCTGTCTAGTAGTTTTTGTTCACTTAGACATGATGTAATTCTGTGATGCAATGGATGATACAGCATTCAAGGTCCTGACTTTCAACCCAGGGACTTCTCTATCAGACTCTACTGTCTGATAGTGTGTATATTATATTGTGTCCATTTTTAACTGGCAAAAATAAAAATCCCATCTCCCTCTTTAGTTCTAAAATAGTGACAAAAACCTTATGATAGACCCCAAAGCTGTTTTTACACCACTTGAATTTAGAAACTCATTGCTTTTGTAACTTGTTGGTAGTTTCTTATCTTTGGTAGCCAGAGTGAACATGACTGTAGTTACAATGGTCAAGCATAAGAATGAGAATTAAATAAGTAAATGTCTGTAAAGTGCCTAGAACAGCCTAGCACAGAATTAACAACAAATAGGTGTTTGTTCAGTAAAACAAATAAATATGATGAAGATGGATCACGGACTCTCAGAGTTAGGATCTAGTTGGCTTCCCATCTAATTTTCCTCTTGTAGAGCCCCAGATAATGTGGTATCCAGTTTCTATTTGACCATTTTTGGTGCTAGGGAATACAGGTGTGTATTATGTAGTAATATCTTTTTATTCAGAACCCATGATTATCCAAATTAAAAATGAAAAAACAGGCTCAGAGGGGTTAAGAGGTTTACCCAAGGTTTCACAGCAAGTAAAACCTAGGCTCTGCCTAGGAAGTTCAGTCTTTCCAATATTACTCTTCCTATTAGTAGTAGTAGGAGTAGCGGTGTGTGATTTGAATGTGGTAGGCTACAAGTTCCAATGTTAATTTCCCATAGGATAGGAATTATTTGAGCCAAGACTGTGGGCTAAGGTTATTCCATTCCCACTGAGCAGCATTTTTTATTCAAACTACTGATTCAATTATTTAATAAGCTGTGCAATTATTTTGTCATAGAGTCACATATGTCTTTTTTCTGGCCTTTTTAAAGTGTTTTTCCCGATGGCTAAGGGATGTATTTCTACAGGCATCTCAAAGGCAAGTCCTGATACATATTGAATATTTGTTGGTTGTATAAATGCTAAAGAAAGGCAGATAAGAATGAGTTCTATTTAACATTATTAGGACTTCAGTAGATATTCAAATATTTAAAAGCTTTCATCACTACTATATCTTGTCTCTGGGACATTTTGGTTTTCTGTATTAGAAGAGCACCATATCAATTCTATCATTGTGTAGACTGTAATTTGCTCACACAATTATGTCACTTACGTTCTCACCATTCACTAAAAATCTTACCATTCTGCCTCTCTCTGTTTCATAGTTGAATCTTAATTCCACTTTTTCCTTCTACATTACTTCTCTAAAATCTAATTTTTGGTTTGCTTTTGTGATGCTGATTAAGGTTTTACCTTGTCACCATTGCAATCTAGGCATAATCGCATCTATAGTCTCAGAGATACTCATTAGATTGTATATTTGCCATACGTTAAAAACTAAAGGCTATGTTTTTTTAAATAACTATGCATTGGCTATTCTTAGCAACTGAGGCCATGTTACTCTTGCCTATTATTTTAAATATATTTTTTTCCCCTGGGACCAAATGATCTCTTTTCATAGGTATATTTTTCTAACCCTAACATGATTATAATTTTCCCCAAACTTTTGCAATTTTTTATCTCCTTAGGGATAATATAGTGGGATAATGATGTGGAAAAATGGAAGGCCTATTGGCTTTGGGCCTGTAAAGAACATGTAAATAAATGGGCATAGCTTTGTCCCAGTAAAACTTCATTTACTAAAAACAGGCTTCAGGCTGTCTTTGGCCTACAAGGCATACTTTACTGACCTCTGATTCAACTGATGACTAACATGCAAATTTGATGGCATCAAGCAGTTATGCCTTTTCTTCCCAAATTATACATACTCAGTCTCTATTGCTCTGTACTTTTGCTTTATTTCCCTTCAGTGATCTGACAAGTTTCTGTTTTCAGTTGTTTGACAAACAAGCTTTCCTAGCTGTGTGCTAGAGAACTCAATCTTATAGTGTTAATTTGGACTTACTGAATAGAATTAACAATGACATTTTAGAATCATACCTGCTCATAATAAAAAGAGCTTCTATAGTTTATCATGATCTCTACTGAGTTTATAATCTTATGATGGCTTTTTCCAAAAAAATGTTTAAATTCTGATTCTTTTCTCCGGGGCCTTGGGCTCCTTCACAGTGCTCTATCATGTCAATGCATAGTTCATGTACTATGGAAAATGGTCGATGTGCTGGGTCTTGATTTATTCTTCTTATTGAAATCTTCATATTGACATTAATTTATTGCAGCCCAAATATTGGCTTTAACTTAGATCCATACCATACTTTCTAAGTATTAATCACTAGCCTCTTCAATATACAGTATGTGGAATTTCAGTTGGTGAAACTGAGGACACATTTGCATTCAAAATAAAAACATCTTAAGATTGGCATACATTGTTGTGGTGTGCATGTTCATGTGCCTTTAACTAAAAGGGGCATAACTGATCAAGAGGCTCAGCTGCTGTGCCTTGAAATCTATCACTGCTTCTGTATCAGGCTTCCGTAGGCTTCTTGTAGCCAGAGACTGAGTACAGAAGGGATAAAAAGGCATTTCTCCATTTTCTGGGAGATCTGTAGCTTACCTATCAGTCAACTTCAGGACTCCCCAGTAGACTTTGCCAAACTCTTGGAACTCACACTATTGTGTAAGATACTTCGAACTACTTTCCTTCCCTCTTTGCATTATCTGGAGTCAGACCTATATCATATATGGTGGCTCTTCCTACCTCTTCTGTCTTCCTCATAGGCATTGCCCCTAATAAATCACTTGAACTGCTTGCTAATTTTGACCTGGGGTCTGCTGCTAGGTAATCTATCAAATGGCAAACCTAAATTAAAAGTATTATTTTGCTATTACTTTTTTGGAATAAGCAAATATTTTTAAAAATAGGTAGATAAAGAGGACTATTCAAGAGTCCAGATAATACATAAGCATGGAAATATATCTTTGGGGAAGCAAGGTAGAATAAGAAGCATATTGTCAAGAAAAATGGAAGATTTCATTAACACTTTGGTTCTAAAAAAATTCATGCAAGAAACTGCAGAGCTTGTGCCTTGTAAGCACTTGTAAGAATTGAAGGATCTCCCCCTCCTTTTCTTGTGGAAATTGATCAAAATCAACTGTTTAAAAAGGATTAATTAACATTTGTGGAAATTCTACTATTCACTAGGCACTGTGGACGCTGTAGAATATCCTAATGGCATCCCCTCTTTCTAGTCTGCCAATCATGTCTATTTAATTTGAGAAACAGCAGGCTTTTGTTGTATTTCCCAAATCATTCTGTCATTTTTCCTTAGGATATTTATTTATTTTGACAGGTCTTCTAGGTAAGAAAATTCTGATCATTATCCAATAGCTTTACATTTTGGGGGAGAAAAGTTCTTTATACTGTGCTTAAAGTAAAAAAATTAATAGATATAGCAACATGGAAAAGAGTTTATGCTTAAACAAGTGAAAATACAACATACAAAATTATATGTTCATTATGGTTACTGTGTTAACATGTATTTATGTGTGTACATACAATATGGAAAGGAAGTTAATAATAATAATTTGTGATATATGGTGGGACTAAATAATATACTTCTCAATTTTTGAAAATTTGTCTTTTATTGAGTATTGTGCTTTAAATATTAAACATTAAAACCTAATTGAAACTTAAATATTGAGTGACAATATCTTAAATTATGCATAATAATACATATACATAAGAGTTTACAATTATTTTGAAGGTACAGCTTTTAAATTTAGCCAATAAAATATTTGGCTTTTGTTGATTAGTGATTAGGTAATTAAGAAACAGTAGTTCTTTATATATTTTACTTAAATATAATTCCTTTTGAAGTAAGATAGTAACTTTTCCTCTTATTTGGAAAACTCTATGGTCTCAATAATTTTAATTATTCTGTAACAAATTTTATTGAAAAATTTAAATTTTAAATATGTTCAATTTCACTTTAATCATTTCTCATTCTCACATTTGCCTTTGGGACAAGATCCCCAAATCGGGTCTTGTTCTAAAAACGTTTAATAGACTTGACTTATAAATGAAATCTACAGTTTCTCTTGGCTAATATTTAGTGTAAAAATAACCAAATAACATATTTCATGGTGTTTCACAAAACACTTTCGTTATATGATCTCATTTTATCCTCCCAGGTTTTTTGGCATGCATGGTAGAGTTATTTCCATTTTACCAGATGAGTACACACAATTAAGGTGCAGTGAGATCAGGGTTCAATCTTAATCTGACTCCAGGTAAATCAAAATCAATGGCAATCAAAATGTAAATGGAACATTCATATTAGAATGTATATTAGGAATAAACACACTGGGGAGAGTGAAATTTAGCTCAGAGCTATAATCATTTATTTGTACAATCTTTAGGACCTTATAGTAATTAAATGACTCTCAATTTTTTCTATTAAATTTTTAAAAGTTTAAAGACTATTGCAGCAGTAGGGAAAGTATAAAAATAGAAACCTTAGCCATAATCCCACCAGTCCAAAGCAAGTATGATCGGTTCTATGTATTTACTTCCAGTTTTTTTTCCTGTAAGCCATGATGACTGTATGAAAGGCATAACACTTTTAATGATAGAACCACACATGTTTGGGAGGAGTAGGAGTGGAATGAGGTGCATAGATCACAGAATGCAAAGCACCAGTGCCTTTTGTCTTTGTAGGTGAGATATATTCAGGGAGTGGGTCTCCTCTCCTTTCTCCTCTTCTATCTAGACTTCATACCTAGCGTAGTACTTGCCACCCCTGTTACAGACAGCAGAGAGAAAACAGCAGTTCCTGGATAACAGTAACTTTGAGGAGAGTAAATCTTCTTTGGTTCAAACATTTCACAGATTTGTGAACAAGAAAATTAGGAACAGGCAGTCACTAAAGCTAAGAAATCCAGTTAGAAATTCTGTATTTGAGCAATTACAGACTGAATGAGTATATTTATAGTAAACATATAATTTTGTACTCTTTTATTTATATTGTATCATTTATAACTTATGAAAATTAACTCCATCAAGAGATCTGGAAAAGAGTCAATTCTCTGTTAGCTTAGAGTTTTTTTAAATTGTCTTCTGATTTTAAGATAATTAACTTTTAAATGCCCTTGAACTTTATTTTGGTGAAGATTGTGAGTAGTGAGACTCAACAGAGTATTACCATTTTAATAAGTAATCTCACGATTTATTAAAGAATCCTTTCTATTTCTTTGTCATATCATCTTTGTTAAATACTGCATTCCTATTAATGCCTAGAGTCAAACTATTTTAATTCAGTGACCTGTGGTTCTAGTCTTGTGCCAGGACCACACTTTGGGAAAAAAACCCTACACGAACCCATCACTATATCATTACTTGCCTCTGCACCATTGACCTTTCCTAACATTGGTATAGAAACAGTGTTTGTGCTCCTATTTAAGACCACCCCTACCTGCACCTGTGAACTAAACCTATTCATCTCAGGAATTAAAGGAAAATGCTTCCCAATTGTCCAATATCTCTGCTTCAACCTTAATTTCCCCCTCCCTGATGGATCACTCCCATGGCATAGAAATATTCTGTAGTTTATCCAATTTTACAAAAATTAACAACTCCCCTGACCCCGCATGGCCACCTAGCTACACCATGTCTCTGATCTCCTTTACAACAAGACTAATCAAGTGTCTTTCATACTCTCTGCCTCTAATTCCTTTCTTCCATTCTCCCTTAAATCCATTCCAAGAAGGATTTTGTCCCCAACATTCTAATGAAATAGTTTGTCAGAGTCACTGGTGACCTCCACATTGCTGAACACGACAGTCAATTCTCAGTTCTCATCCTCCTCAAGCAGCATTTACTAGAGTAAATCAATTTCTCATTCTGGAATCCTTCCTTTGCTTGATTTCTGGGAGTAAACTATCTCTTGCTTTTTCTTCCATCGCACTGACCTCTCCTTTTCTCTTTCCTGACCCCTCTGTGTTCCTGTTTCCTAAGCCACTACTCCAAAACTTTATTATTTTGAACTTGCACTTTGGGCTGTGGTGATTCTTGCACTCCACTGGAACTGACAGGGGTCATTTGATGCCATTCAGCTGGTGGCTGATCTAGTATGAAAGTTTTTCAGGTGACTTCACTCATACACTTGTTGCCTTGGTGAGAATATCTGAAAGGCTGAGCTCAGCAGTGTCCCTGTACCTATCAATTTCTTCCAGTAGTCTCTCCACCAGGGTAATTGGACTTTATTCTTGGAAGTTCTGGCTCCAAGAGATCAAAGCAAAAGCTGCCAGCCCTTTGCAGCCCAGGCCTGGAATTGGTATTGTGTCATCTCTGCTATGTACTCTATTGGTCACTGCAGACACAAATTTAAAGGGAGAGGAAATGGACATGTCAATCATTGGGAGGAATATCAAATAATTCTATGTCATCTTTAACCTTTCACATTCCTCAACACCTTGCCTCATAAAATGCTGGCGTATCTTAGAGCTCAATCCTTAGATATTTTCTCTTCAATCTGCCTATTTTTTATGAACTCATCCAGTCTCTTGGCTTTAAATATCATCTGTTATCTCATGACTCTCAAATAATGCATTTCTGGGGATGGATGGTGGTGGTGGTGGGATGAATGGGGAGATTGGGATTGACATATATACACTAATATGTATAAAATAGATAACTAATAAGAACCTGCTGTATAAAAAATAATTAAATAAAATTCAAAAAAAAAAAGAGAAATAATACATTTCCATATTGGAGTCCAGAAATCAAGACTCCTTAATATGCAACTTTATATCCAATATACTTTCTCAGCTTCTTACTTAGGTCTCTAAATGGACATCTCAAACTTGCCATGTTAAAAAAACTGCTAATTTCCACCCTCAGATCTATCCTCTGGTAAGCTTTCTCTTCCTTCTAGTTCTTCAGTCCAAAACCCTTGGGGTCATTCTTGACAGTTCACTTTCTCTCACATTGTACTTCCAGTTCAACAGAAAATTATCTTGGGACTATGTTCAACATATATCCAGATTCTGGTTACTTTTTACAACTTTCACCACCACCACTAAGCATGTGACTATTATCTCTTACCTGTGATTTTGTAGCAGCCTATTAGCTGATCTTTTCTCTTTTTCCTTTCTCTTTTACTATGATATTTTTGATCATTCATAATATTGGTTAAATTTAGAAACCTTTTTTTTATAGCTCCTAGGATTTGATTAAGACTGACCAGGAAGTATTTCAGCACACTAAGAGCCTAGTATCTGGCCATCATAAGACTGGGTAAGACTGCCTTCCTGGCCACTTACTAGCTATGTGACCTAAGGCAAATGACCTAACTTCTCTCTAAAGCATTAGCTACACTGTCTTTAAAATGGGGAAAACAATAATACTTACTTCTCATGGATACTATGAGTATGTGATGAAGTAATGCACGTAGAACACTTATGTTTGTCTAGAACATAGTAGGCACCTGACAAATGTGGGTTGCTATTTTTTTTAATATCAAATATCATAATTGGGGGAGAAACAAAATATTTCAACATTTATTATTTACGCAGTAACTCAGACATGTTTCAACTAGAAATATGCTAAAATATGAAGCTAAATTTAAACCAGATTAGAATCACTTGTTAATAAAGTTATCCTGTTTATACTATTTTCATTTACATTTATTTTATTTCAATATATTCTAGTTGGGTTATATTTTCTTATAGAATGGCTATAATTTTGTTGTGGCTATAATTTTGTTGTATCACGTAGGCCATTTTACTCAACTTTTAAAATAATTTATTTAGTGACTAGCTTTTACCTCTGTCATTAGGATATTATGAAATTTTGTCTTTTCCCCTCAAATATTTATATATTTATTTGTGATAATTCTCTGTACAATTGATTAAAACAAGTTATTTATATTGAACTATACTTTATCATTTTATTTATTATTTAATAATATTGGCTAGTTTTTAAAATATTTTATTGCTTATTTCTTGATAATTAGGTAATATTACACAACTTTTCTAAATTATTATATATAATTTGCATAGTTTGAAATCTTACTTTGCTTTTCAAATTATTTTAAACGAAAAAAGGTCAATTGTAAATGGAATAGAAAATCACATGCCCATTTTAGAGTGCATATTCAGTTGTGTTACAATGAATGACAAGACCCTACAGTAAATATGGTATGTGAAATTTCATAAGGAATATGATTTAATTACTAGCTTTTATTAGTCAGTGGAACCAGGACACCATCTGGCTATATGAACAATAAGGACATTACATATCTTTAATATGAATAAATGTTTTAAAGAAATATTTCCCCACTTTATTAGAACAGTTTTAGATTTTCTCAACTATTGGTTTATATTTAGATACTTTGATATTTCCTATTTACTTTCAGTCTTTGAAAATGGAAAAAAAAATTCAAGAATATGAAACCCGTCTCTCAGCAGAACTATATCTTGTCTGTCACCTTCTTTGCCTTGAAAATCTTATTTGTCAGACTGGCAATGGTGACAGTAGCACCCCCAGACACCATGGTAAACCATCACACCCAAATGCTTTGTTGTGGTCTTTCTTGAATTCTTAGTGATACTGTGAAATCTGATTAGATGAATATCGCTTTCATTCTTCAAGTAAAGAAGTTAGTATGTGGTTACTCCTAGTAGAGTGCTTGGCACTTAGTAGGTGCACCAAGACTGTACCTACTGCTAGTTGTACAGTTCTGGGGAGTTGGCTGAGTATCTCATGATCTCAGTTTTCTTGAGCATAAAATGAGGATGAATACCTGCATCCTGGAAATATAGTGCAGAATAAATGAGAATAAATGAGATTATACTTCTCAAGTGCTTAGCACGATGGTGGAGACCAGTAAGCTCTCAAAAACTGTATACTGCTGGTTTTATTTTTTTTACCTTCTCCTTCACTGTTGGTCTTTTCTTCTTTTTTTAAAAACGACATTGGTTGTATAAAAGAAACAAAAATAAATCTGCACATAAATTGCATAAATGCTTTATTTTTAAATGTCCTGTGAATGTCCCACTATGGCTAGTTGGTACCTCAATTGTAGGTTGCTCAATAAATGATTTATGTTAGCTTGAGGACAGTTTCATAAGAGATTAAAATCTCAATGTTAATAATAGTGAAAATTTTATATTTAAAAAAAAACTTTTAGAAAAAAGATACTGTGTTACACTTTTAAAGGAATATGCAAGTCATCAAGATAGTGGCATAGGTTATTTAAAACTTTAGTCCCCCTCACAAGAAAACCGACTAGCAGCTATCCATAGACAAGACACCATTGTGGAAAACCCAGAACCCAGGGGTGAGGCTAAAGTACCTCCCCCAGACAACACAGACTGAGAAAGACCACATTAGAAGGGTAAGAGGAGTGGTTACACTTTGACTGCATCAGCCCTTACACAGGCAAGCACATTGCCAAACTAAGAGGGCCCCTGTGGCCCTGTGATTTTTCCACTCAGATGAAGAGAGCCCAGGGTAGATATCCAGCCTCCCCAGGGTTATGGAATTCTTCCTGGGAGGCTCACTCAGATATTACCTTGCAAGGATCACTGGAGGAACCTGCAAAGTATGAGAAATGGAGATAGATAGAAACAGAGAAGGGGACCAGGGTTTGTAGAAAGCAGTGCTCAGATCTTAGCCAAGTGTGTTTCTGCTTGCAGTGGTGCCTGAACAGAGATCCCAGCCAGCATATCTGCATATCTGCAGAGCCCAGCTGACCTCTCTGTCCATCCAGGGACCTCAGTAGGCAGTTTTGCCTGATTTGGATCCCCAGCCAACAGGTTGTACTGGCTATGAAGCATATTCTATAACCCACCCAGGCAGGAGAGCACAACCCACAATTGCTTATGGGATGTGAAAAAGCACTTTTAAGAAGAAAGTTATAGTTATAATTGCTTATGGGATATGAAAAAGTAGTTTTAAGAAGAAAGTTATAGTTATAAATGCATACATCAAGAAAAAAAGAAAGATCTCAAGTAAACAACCTAACATTATACCTCAAGGAACTAGAGAAAAAGGAAAACTAAGCACAAAATTAGCAAAAGGAAGGAAATAATAAAGATTAGAGGAGATAAATGAAATAGAAAATAGAAAACAAGATAAAAAACAAAATAAAAATACGAGTTGGTTCTTTGAAAAGATAAATAAAAATTGATACATCTTTAGCTAGATTAGCCAACAAAAAAAGATAGATGACCTAAATTAATAAAATTCTAAACAAAAGAGGAGACACTGCAACAAATGCTACATAAACATAAAGGATCATAAGAGATTGTTATGAACAATTGTATGTCAACAAATTGGACAACCTAGAAGAATGGACAAATCCCTAGAACATACAACTTACCAAGACTGAATCAGAATAAACAGAACTCCTGAACAAACCAATAATGAGTAAGGAGATTGAATCAGTAATCAAAAGCTTTGCAACCAAGAAAAACCCAGGATCAGATGGTTTCACGGGTGAATTCTACCAAATGTTTAAAGAAGAATTATAGCCAACTTTTCATAAACTCTTCCAAAAACTTTAAGAGATGGGAACACCCTTAAACTCATTTCATGAGGCCAGCATTATGCTGATACCAAAGTTAGAAAAGGATACTCCAAAAACAGAAAACTACAGGCCAATATGCATGATGAGTATAGATACAAAAAATTCTGAACAAAATATTACCAAACTGAATTCAACACTGCATTAAAAGGATCATAAACCATGATCAAGTGGGATTTATTCCAGGGATGCAAGGAAGGTTCAACATCCATAAATCAATTAATGTGATACACCACATTAAAAAAAATAAAAGATATAAATCATATGATAATTTCAATAGATAAAGAAAAAACATTTGACAAAATTCAACATTCTTTCATGGTAAAAACTCTCAACAGGTTGGGTATAGAAAGAACATACCCTAACAAAGGCAGTATAAGACAAGCATACAGCTAACATCATACTCAATGGAGAAATGTTGAAAGGCTTTTTCTGTAAGATCAGGAACAACCACTGCTGTATAATAAATATGAAAACTGTTAAGAGAGTAAATCCTGAGTTCTCATTATAAGTAAAAAAAAACCAATTTTTCTCATTTCTTTTTATTGTATCTATATGAGAAGATGGATGTTAACTAAACTTATTCTGGTAATCATTTCATAATATATATGTCAAGCTTTTATGCTGTATACTTGAAAATCATACAATGATTTATGTCCAGTATATCTCAATAAAACTGGGAAAAATATAAAGATCAGGAATGAGTGTGCCCACTCTCACCACTCCTATTCAACATATTACTGGAAGTCCTAGACAAAGCAATTGGACAAAATATATATACATATATTTGGATGCCATATATATATATATGGTATCCAAATTGGAAAGGAAGACTGGAAATTTTCTCTGCAGAGGACATGATCTTAGATAGAAACCCTAAAGACTTCCACACTCACACATACACACACAAAAAAAACCTGTTAGAACTAATCACTGAATTCAGTCAAGTTGCAGGATTACAGTATACAAAATCAACATACAAAAATCATCTGTGTTTCTGTATACTGACCTCAAACTATCTGAAAGAGAAATAAAGAAAATCCCACTCACAATAGCATCAAAAATAAAGTGCTTAGGAACAAATTTAATCAAGGAGGTGAAAGATCTGTTAAATAAACAAACAAAACTATAAGACATTGATGAAAAAAATTGAAGAAGACACATAAAATGGAAAGATATCCATGCCCATGGAATGGAAGAAGTAATACTGTTAAAATGTCAATACTATTCAAAGTAACCTACAGATTTAATGCGATCCCTGTTGAAATTTCAGTTTTCACAGAAAAAAAAAAACCTTAAAATTTGTATGACCCTGAAAAAGACCTTGAATACTATAGCAATCTTGAGAAAGAAGAATAAGGCTGGAAGCATCATGCTTCCTGTTTTCAAACTATACTACAAAGCTCTAATAATCAAAACAGTATGGTACTGGAATAAAAATTGACACAGACTAAAGCAGAATTGAAAGCCCAGAAATAAACCCATGCATAGAGAGTCAATTAACACTAGACAAGGGAACCAAAAATACTTAATAGGGAAAAGATAGTTTGTTCATAAAATTGTCTTGGGGAAACTGGATGTCTACATGCCAAATAATGAAACTGGACACTTATCTTACACTACTCCTCAAAATTAACTCAAAATGGATTAAAGATGTAAATGTAAGACCTGGATCATTTGTGAAAAAAAATTTTTTTAAATGAGTAAATTTGAAGATCTAATTGGCTTTATTAAACACTCACGAATCAGGCAGCATCCTATCTAGTAAATTGAAGGGCACTCCAAGGAGTTGTACAACATGAAAGGTTTATATAGGCAGAAGGAAGGTGGAGCAAGGAATTTATTAGCAAATGAAAAGTAAGAATTGTTTCAGACCAAGTCATCTTTTTTGGGGGGGAGAGGAGGGAGGGAATGGCAGGGGTCTTATGCAAATTACCTCACTAGTGCTGATCAGGAAATTTCAGATTGTCTCTTTAAAGGTCACATTCCTGGGAGAGCTTGAGACTGCAATTAAGTCTTGGTTTGCTGTCATGGGGGCAAATGACTCCATTTTGGATTTGTTATTTCTAAACAAGTAAAAATCCTAGAAAAAAACAGAGAAAAATTTCCTTCACATTGGTTTTGACAATGTTTTTTCTGGAAATGATAACCAAAAGCACAAGCAACAAAAGCAGAAATAAATAGATGGGACTACATCAGACTAAAAAGCTTCTGCACAGCAAAATGAAGAGGCAACCTATGGAATGGAAGAAAATATTTACAAATCATGTATCTGATATAGGGTTAATATTCAAAATATATAAAGAAGTCATACAGCTCATAGCAAAAAAGATCATCATCATCATCCAACTAAAAAATGGACAGGAAAAAGAACCCAGATAGACATTTTTCCAAAGAAGTTGTACAAATGGCCAATAGGTACGTGAAAAGGTGCTAACACTACTAGTAAAGGAAATACAAATCAAAGCCACGATGAGATATCACTTCACATCTGTTAAAATGGCTATTATCATAAAGACAAGAGATAAGTGCTGGCAAGGATATGCAGAAAAAGGAACCCTTGGGTACTATAAATTGGTACAGCCACTATAGATAGCAGTATGGAGGTTTCTCAAAAGATTACAAATAGAACTATCATACGATCCAGGAATCCCACTTCTGAGTGTATATCTGAAGGAATTGAAATCACTATCTTGAAGAGATACTGCATCCCCGTGTTCACTGCAGCATTATTTACGATAGCTAAAAACATGGAAACCAATGGATTGAGAAAATGTGATATATGATATTATTCAGCCATAGAAAAGAAGGAAATTCTGCCATTTGAAAAAACATGGATGGATTGGAGGGCATTATACTGAGTGAAATAAGTCAGACAAAGACAAATACTGTATGATCTCACCTTTATGTGGGATATAGAAAAAAAAACTAAGAGAAACAGAGTAAATGTTGCCAAGGGCATGGGTGTGAGAGAACTGAGTGAAGCTGATCAAAGGGTACAAACTTCCAGTTATACGATAAATAGGATCTGGATATCTAATATACAGCATGGGGATCATAGTTAACAATAGTGTAGTGCATACTTGAAAATTGCTGAGAGTAAATCTCAAAAGTTCTCACTTGAACTTTTGAAAAATGAAAAAAATAGTAACTATGTGAGATGATATATGCATTAACTAACTTTATTGTTGTAATCATTTTGCAATATATACATGTATCAATTTATCACATTGTATTCCTTAAAGTTACATGAAATTATATGTCAATTAGATATCAATAAAGCTGAAAAAAAGTAATACACAGTATTTAGATGACTGGTTTTTAAAAGTAGTAAACATTTAGTGTTCAGAAAACGAAGACAAAATAATTCTAAAAAATAATAACACAGGTCTATTTCTGTGATATTGTGACTTATTGGAAATATATATTTGATTATTCAGATGACCTTAGTCAACATTTCCTGGCTTCTAGCTCCCCAAACCCTTGGAATTTCCTGAGTGATAAGAACAATAAGAGCATCTTTTGTCGTAATATTTGATCTCTTGTCCTAGTTCCTGAAAACACTTCAGAGTCATAAAGGTGAAAAAAGTGTCGTTATTCACAGCAAGCCCCTTTCCACCACTGTTGGGTTTATATAAATGAAGTGACTTTTGGAAAGTACCTGAGGGTGGGGGCTGGTGGTCCCGGGAACCATCGGTGAATAGAGGGTTTGAACTTGGAATCCTACCCCCTGGTTTCTGGGGAGAAAAGGGCCACTGGAGGTTGAATCAATCACCAATGGCCAAGGATTTAATCAATCATGCCTATGTAATGAAGCCTTGATAAAAACGCAAAAGGGCAGGGTTTGAAGAGCTTCTAGCTTGGTGAATACTTGGAGATTTGGGGAGAGTGGTGCGCCTGGAGAGGGCACAGAAGTTCTGCACCCCTTTCTATATACCTTGCCCTATGTATCTTTTCAGCTGGCTGCTGATTCGTATCCTTTAGTATCCGTTGTAATAAAACGCTAACCAAAGAGTAAACTGTTAAGTTCTGTGAGCAGCTCTAGCAAATTAATCGAACCCAAGGAGGGGGCTGTGGAAACCTCTGATTTATAGCCAGTCACTCAGAAGTACAGGTAACAACTAGCCAGTAGGTCTGAAGCATAGATAACTTCCTGGGTTTGTGACTGTCATCGTATCTGAAGTGGAAGGTGGTCTTGTGGACTGAGCCCCGTGGGAACTAATGCTATTTCTGGCTAGGTAGTGTCGGAATTGAGTTTAATTGTAGGACACTGAGCTGGTGTCCCAAGAATTGCCTGGTGGTATGCGGGGAACCCCCACCCCACCCCTGTGAAATTGGATGTACAGAATCTAAATAATATTCCAATTTATTTAATTTATTCAACACGGAGGAAAAAAGTAAGTAGAGAGTACTTAATAAAATACTTGAATATTAAAATTACCCAGGGACTTCCCTGGTGGCGCAGTGGTTGAGAGTCCGCCTGCCGATTCAGGGGATACGGGTTCGTGCCCCGGTCCGGGAAGATCCCACATGCCGCGGAACGGCTGGGCCTGTGAGCCATGGCCGCTGAGCCTGCGCGTCCGGAGCCTGTGCTCCGCAACGGGAGAGGCCACAGCAGTGAGAGGCCTGCGTACTGCAAAAAAAAAAAAAAATATTACCCAGATTTATAAATTACTTATTTTCCATTCAGAGATAATAGAGACATTTATGAATTAAATTAAAATATAGAAATATGGTTTGCTATGACGAAGATAGTCCTGATCATAATGATTTTAGGTCCCTACAATATGGAATGCATAATCAAAATGGTGGATTTTACTCCAGGTTGTAAAGGCAATTTACAATTGGGATATTTTGTTTTTAGCACCCATTCCCTTTCAAAAGAAAATAGATTAAACCAAGGCTTACTATTAATACCTCACAAATTCTTATTCCTGTTGTTATCCACCTGTCACTGAAAATTTCCCACACTATGTATGCTTATGGGCCTTTCCTTTGGATTTTTGTATTCTAGGGTCTTTCCTCTTTAAAAAAAAGCATCACTCCATTTATTTCCTAGGGACATCTTAGCTCTTTAATAGAGAGATGCATTTCAAATGAAAATTCTGATGGAAGATACTTCAGTGACCTTTGGCAGACCAGGGAATACAAAGTACATATGAAAACTCAAGGCTTTGAAAAATGTTATTGTTTTTCTGTGGTAACAAGAAATAGTACTACCTAAACAAGAATGAATTGTCAACTCTCAAATCATAATCAGAGTTTATGGATTAGTTCAATTGGCTAATTCTCTAAGGGAAAAAATTATATACTCACTTCTGAAGTTGAATGTGGTCTTCCATTGGTTTTCTGAAAGTTTATTTTATTTATTCATGATTTTGGTATTGGTACCTGGATTTTTCTTATCTTGGCTTAAAATCAAAAATATAATTTTTCTTGTTAAATATTTTAATGTTGACATCAAAAATTTAAAGAACATATGCAAATTATTTTTAGTTAAAATTACAACTATTTTGACTCCATTGTATTTACTAGACAAATGTATTTTGTAAAGAACTCTCAGTTTTCAAAAGGCAACTTTAGAAAAATCACAATATGTCACTTCAAATACACAGTTGTGAGGATACGATAAGTCACTTGGAGGATTCATGCTAAGACAATACCAGTAGCACACATTTTAGAAGATGTTAAGCAGAAATGTTGCAGAAGAAATAGTCTTTCTGTTTAAAAAAAAAAAAAAAAAAAGCTGTTATAATTACTTAGTCCAAATAGGGAAGAAGGCCTAAGTTTGAATTCATGGCATATTGCTGTAATACGCTATTAGCCTAATCCTTCATTTTCTTGTCAATTAAAGACTTATCTTTATTCACTGATTCACTTATCAGTAATTCGCTGGGTATTTTAAAGCTGGTTGTTAAAAATCCCTTTGTTTATGGCAATAAGGCACCATTCATTTTGTGAACTTTATAAAACCAACCTCTGCCAATTTTTCTCTTTGAGAATAGCTCTAAAGATGTGTTCCCACAGTAATTACTTATTCCAGAGATGTTCATTAAAGAATGAAGTAAAGAGGCAAGTGTTTGAAACAATTGTATCCCACCAAAGCCAGCTTTACTAAGCACCTTCCCAGCATCTACAGTATTTATGTACATTAGAAAAAAGAAAAGCCCTTGAGAAACATTATGCAAAATTTGTACTTTTGAGTGTTATTACGTAGAGTGATACTAAATATATAGGGTATTATTTTTGCATATTTATTATGCAAAAATGAGAAATTCAGCAAAAGGTTGGGGGAAAGCTGAGATGCTTTTGAATAGGAGCCCAGCTATCCATCATACACCTGCTGTGACTAGTACGGGTCATTCTAGTGTCTCTGCTCTCTATTCCCTACTTACCCACAGCCTCCAGGATGTAAAAGGGAAGGAGGGGGATAAACCCCAGTGAAGCCAGCCAAATCTTAATGGAGAAAAAAAAAAATTAAAAAGATGGCTTTAGAGTTGTATATCTCTTTTAGAATAGGTTTGTTATTGTAGGTGAGTAGGAAGAAGAGTTTCAGTGTTTTATTTCCTTGTTGTTAGAACCTGAAGTGCTAGAATGTGTTCAAGTATTGCATAGTTATCCAACAATCACAGTAAATCCTCCCACTGATGCTTAATGGGCAAAGGAAGAGAGAAAATTTAGAACGAGGGAGACATTTTGTGTATCAACCTGTCAGTGACAAATCTGAATTGATAAACCCCTTACATAAATGAAGATTTATTTATTTCTGTTACATAAAATACTACAAGGGACCAAGGGAGGAAATCAGAGAACCTGGGATTGGGTGTGTTTCTTAAAGTTGCAGGAGCTAAACAAAGTAGATACCAACCATTTATAGTGAGCACATTCTTTGTTTGAATGCTAGTAACACAACCAAATTGTTTCCTAAGTGCTTGGTAACAGTTTTCCTTTTTCTGGCCTTTAGATTTGATCTATTTTGTCTGCACTGTTTTTTCCCTTTTGGTTAACTCTTAACCATCATTAAGATTTCAAATATAAATATAGCTTAGTTTCATCAAAATGAGTGCATTTGGTGCCTTGCTGTTTAAATGAATTATTTTGCTCTAAAATTTCATTGTTTTGCCTGATATGCAGAATGATAAAACTAAAGGTCATATGGAGAAATACTGCAAGGAATAGTGGGGCTTTTCTGGACCATAACTCAAGAAGGGGGGAGATCCTTGTATTGTGGTATCTAGGAATGTTTACTCAGGATTCAGGCTGCTAGCATTTGAGAGAGATTACAGAATTTGGGCCTCATTTTCTTCATCTGTTAAATGGGAATGATAACAATACTTATCTCAACTTTTTTTTATTTTTGTAAATGTAGATTAAATGAGATTCACTATGAACAACTCTAAGATCATTGCCTGGCATATAATAAGTGCTTAATAAATGTTAGCTATTATTATTACTCTATACCTATGACTAGAGCACCTTTTCTTTTTTAAAAAAATGATACTTTTATCCTAATTATAAAATAGTTCCTATACCTGTTATCAAAAATTTTGAAAGTTAAGACAGAAAATAAGAATCCAGTGTAATACTACTCTCTGGATGTGTTCACTATTAATGTAACTCTCATATGCCTTTATTAAAACAGAATCCCATTCTATATGGTGGTTCTTAACCTTTTTTGTTTGTTTGTTTTTTCACTGTTAGTTCATGGGCCTCTTTCTATCTATGAATACAGATGCAGCACTTAATTTTTAGTGTCTGCATCACACTTCATTGTAGACCATAATTTAATCAGCCATCCCTGGCATCTTAAATGATCTTTGTAGATACAGATGATAAGAAATGCTTTTAATCAGCACATTCTCATTAATTGTCTCTGTCTGTTTGTTAAAAATGATTGGAACCTACTTAATGCTTAGACCTGGATCCCAGCTCTGCCACATACTAGCTATGTGACCTTGGGCAAGTTACATAACTTCACTGTATCTCATGTACTTTTTTATTCCATTTGTAAAATGGGGATAGGGTATCTGCATAACATTCTGTTGAGCAGAATAAGTTACCTAAGACATGTAAAGCTTTTGCGACTGGTTTTTGGTATGCAGTTAATACTTGATACATATTAGCTTGAGGCCCTGGAGTTCCTCCCAAATCATTAAAGAAAAATTACTTCTATGAATTAGGTAAATTTTATTTGCAAACTTTGCATTTCCCCAAAATATTGATATATATGTGTATTTTGGGATATTTATATGTAAAAATATGTATTATCCTGCAATAATTTCTAATTTCCATACCATGTTGGTTAGAAGGGAGTTTAATTAAGTTATTTCTGGGCACACTGCTCACTGAACAATTTGGAAACAATCATCACTGAACGTTAGTAACTAGGTTAATATTTTGCAACTTTTCTTTCTTAATATACCTGAGGAATAGAGGACACCCTTGGCAATGACTCAGTCTTACTACACTTTGTTGATGGGTGCAGGGGTGCAGCCATGGGATCAGGAAGCCATCCCTCCTTTTTAAGGACAGATCGGGGTGAGGGTAAAATCTGAAAGGATTCTGAAAAATTGTCCTACCTCAGGTGTTGTGATATGTTACGTCTACTTCTGCAGTGCTTATATATGACATCCTTATCAGGTAATTCTGGAACAAAGTTACCTAAATCTATAAGAGAGTCCCAAATTGCTAAGACCACAGAAAAGGTACAAATACTCTTACATTGACCAACTTCCTCTGCCCCCCAGTGGTCCAGGCAGGGCAGGGCAGCTAGAGCCCTTTGGCCAGGCAATCAGCAGCTTCATTTACTTCCCCCAGAAAGTCCTAAATGAATTTAAGTTTCTCTGTGTGCCTTGACATGAAAAAAGTTGGAAAGCATGATTAAGTACCACTTTCTACTGGCTCTACTTGCTAAAATAATAAGCTACAGATGTATGAGGGAAGATGCTCACATGAACTTTCCTTGTTAGGCAGATTAATTTGCATCTTTGTTATACCACAGTATAGGATTCTGGCATGTAAACCAGTGTTTTTAAAACTTAGAGATTCATGGAGCTTTAGGATACATCTAACGACCCAGTTTGGGAAATACTTCTAAAACTTAACACTATATGGTAATTTAGTGCTCACACAATTAGAAATACAAATATCAATTCTTGCAACTGAAAACATAAAGAAAAACATGATCGTAACCTAGCCATTGGGATTAAAAATGCAAGTATTAATATGGCTTTAGGAGATGATCAAAATGAAAACAACAATATTAATAGAGATATGAAATCCTCTAAGAATGTATCTATGTAGCCTACAGGATAATACCATTCTAAAGCAGTGGTTCTCACTATGGGGTCCCCAGGACAGCATCATCTGGAAACATAGAAAAGCGAGTTCTTGGGACCCACCTCAAATTTACTGAAACAGAAGATCTGGGGGTGGGACTGAGTCATCTTGTGTTTTAACAAGCTCTTCAGGTAATTCTGATGTGCATGAGTTTGAGAACCACGATTAATGAGGCCAGCGACTCTCCAGTCTTTACACACCAAATAAATGTTGTCTTTTATTTACTGTAGGGCACAATACCCTCATTTGAGTGAGGCTGGTGTTATTTCAGCTCTATTTAAAGAATTTGTCTCAGAGCCAGTTTGTAACTAAGGAGAAATTCAGTTTCATCGTTTTAAAGTCAATCTCATTAAACAGTTACTCAGAGCATCTGTATGAATCTTAGATTTGACTTTGCCCTGAAATGTGAACAAAAATTTGAAAGCTTTTCACATTTGAAGTGATTAATCTTCAAGGAAGGACAATCACAATTTTTTTGAAAGCCTAATTGTTATTAAAGAGCCCTTAATAGACTACTTTTGTAACTTGTAGGACATTCTCCACCATAATATTGTTTAGCCTTGAATTCTCCCCAGTCGACCTTTGGTCAGAAACATTAACCTGGTGACTACTTCATTTTTTTGACTTTTCTACCTCCTGAGTCACAGTTGGAGTTGGCTTTGGAAGGAAACTGGGCGTCAAGTGCTGGCTGGAGTAGAACCCTTTTTCCTGGGAGAACTCAAAGCCAACAACTTGTGTACCCACCTCATTGCCACAGCTGACGTGGCTACTGATATCTTTGCTGCTATGAAATCCTTTTTCCAAACGCCTAATTCATACATGGTTCTGAAGTCTCATCTTACCTCAGAGCAATTATGGTGGCTTGGCTGCCCAGAATGAGAAAAGAAACAAGAGAGCATAAATTCCAGCTGTCAATCCTACTTGCTCCTCCTGTTTCATCCATCACCAGTATTCTGTCCTCTTTCACTGCCAATTCAAGTTGATCCATCTTTCATCCCAGGTTTTTTAACCTAGAGCTTGTGACAAAGTGTCCAGTATAACCATCATTTTTGCAAAAGAAATACACTGTGGAGAAATAATCTAGAGGTTCACATCTGCTTCCTGCAGTTCTCCCTCTACCACCCCGGTAGCCCAACATTTCTTCCAGAGTTCAAGGGGTGGCCAAGAAAGTGAGGGAACGTTCTGGTCGCTGGAGGAAGAGAAATGCTCAGGGTCATGTTCAGCCTTTAGAACATCCTCCAGAGATGTGGTGGGTAGAACCAGGGTCACTAAGCTAAAAGCACATAAAACTCAATCTATTGCCACACCCAGGGGAAAACCACTGATATTTTTAGTAAACAAATTTGCAGCCATTTATTACTTTGTATGTAACTTTACTATTTTACTCAAAGTAGATCATATCTTATGCTTGTTTTTTTACCTGCCTTTTTTTTTTTAAACTTAAAAATTTATCATAAACATCCCTTTTAAGGTCACAAATGTTTCTATTCCAGTATCTTTTTGTAAGATTTCATAGTATTCTCTTGTACAAAAAAATGTGTTAAAGCCTTTTTCTATTGTTTAAAATATTTATTGGGTTTCCCTGGTGGTGCAGTGGTTGAGAATCTGCCTGCCAATGCAGGGGACACGGGTTCGAGCCCTGGTCTGGGAAGACCCCACATGCCGCGGAGCAACTAGGCCCGTGAGCCACAACTACTGAGCCTGTGCGTCTGGAGCCTGTGCTCCACAACAAGAGAGGCCGCGATAGTGAGAGGCCCGTGCATCGCGATGAAGAGTGGCCCCCGCTTGCCACAACTAGAGAAATCCCTCGCACAGAAACGAAGACCCAACACAGCAAAAATAAATAAATTAAAAAAATATATATATATATATTTATTGTCTTCATTTTTTTGGGACTGGACCCTTTTTAATGTCATCTGATGAGTATGTAGAATAAAACCCAAAATATCAGCATGAGCATTCACATTATTTTATTAGTGAATTTTAATTTATTTTTATAAGACAATTTAAATTGTTCAAAATCAAAACTGTATAAAAATACAAACTAAGTCCTTCTCGCATCATTTTTATTTGTTTATTTTATAGACTTCCAATTTTTAAAAAGAAGAAATGGAGACTTTCTGGAAAAAAGATGATTGTCTTGAGAATGTGGGCTAATTTGTCCCTGATAACCATATTTTTGTATGTATACTTCTGAGAAGCTATGTACTAGAAAGTTCATAGTATTCTAATTTGAAAAGACATGACCCAATAGCTAATGGGAAAAGAAAGCATTATTGGGTTGGCCAAAAAGTTTGTTTGACTTTTTCTTGATGTTATGGAAAAACTCAAAGGAACATTTTGGGCAACCCAATATATACGAACTTTGTGGGGAGGATAGGGCTGGATTTCTGTTTCTGGATTTCATTTTCCTATGTCTCTTCTACTACTGAATAAGATAGTAGATAAGAAATAATCATTGGTTTAATTTAGTATCTATGATGTTTTATTATATATTATAAAAGAAAGTGTTTTGTTTTTTTCTTAGACTCTTCTTATAAATCTTATAGGCCAGTGATTTCCTCATCTTTGTGAATTGCGTATTTTACCAGAAAGATAATGTCTAAAAGTCTATAAGTTTACAGAGTACTCTTTTTAAGCTCCTGCTTCTTCCAACACCCAGAGTAAGTTTATATTTTCATTACTAAAGAAACATATTTGCAAGGCAGTGTATTGCCTGCTATGACAATTATCCTTTCATTTGGAGGATGTAATGTTTCTGACTTGTGGTTGAAGCCTCAAACTGATACCAGTTACAGGACAATAGGTACTGTTACTTTTAATGAATTACATTTAGTAAGTGGGTTCTCTTCTTGCAGACTTGAAGCATGCGTTCACCTTTCAAATATTTTGGCCTGTCATTAGTCCAATGATTTCACCCTTTTTGTTCCCCTAGACAGGGTAATTTCATCAAAGTTTTCCCACATGGCCAAAGCCTATATTAGCTATTGGGTGTGCTGTAAATTTAAAAGCCAGTAGTATTCCTCCCACGCCTTATATATACAAAAAACAGATGTAGTGATTACACTGTAATGTTCCTGGCTAAAGTAAATTTAGATGTAAGAATATAGCCTTTACATGTATTGGAGCAAAGTATGTCATTCTTTCTCATTTCACTTAAATGGATGTTTAATAAAATTGCTACTTATCAAAAGAAACTCCAGAGGAACACTAAATAAATGAGGTGATATTTTAAAAGTTAATGAATGAGGTGCCTTGATCTATGGCTCCATTATACTCTTTTCATTGAGTCACAGAGACCTTAAAACACAAGATGTGATGTAAAGTGTAGGTAAGCTAATTTAAACAGTGCTTTAAAAAGTAGGCAGTGAAACACGTTTACCAAAGGGTTAAGAGTAAAAAGTCCTTTATTCTAAGATATTAAAAGACAAAATATACTGTTTAAATTAATCTCCTTTTTTCACATAATTAAAAATTAAATTTGAATTGAACTGTGTTTAAAGTGATTAAGGCTATTAAAAATGTCTGGTGAAATGAAATACATTAAAATACTTTTAAAATTTACTTTAATTTTTACTCAGATGGTACAACCATATTTGCGTTTGACAGAGATTGATTTGTGTTATATGTTCATGAGCATAGGTTTTTTTTTTAATTGAGGCATAATTGACACTTAACATTAGTTTTAGGTGTACAACATAATGATTTGATATCTGTATGTACTGGAAAATGATCAACACAATTCTAGTTAACATCTGTCACCATACATAGTTACAAAAAATTTTTTTGGCCTTGTGATGGGGACTTTTAAGATTTGCTCTCTCACCAACTTTCAAATATGTGATACAATATTATTAACTATAGTCACCGTGCTGTACATTATATCCATATGGCATTTTTTATGAGCATAGTTTTATAATAAGTAAAGATCATGCTTTTAGTGCCAACTTATTTCACACAGGTGGTTTTGAAGTTCTTTCATTTATTTTGCATGTCTGTATAAATGATTTTAACAGCACTACTAAAATATCTCAGACTTAGGACTCTTTGTTCACAAGTAAGCCAAATTGAGCTATCATAAGCCAAAAATATAATTATTAAATGGCTGCTGGTTTGTTTTGTGCCATCTAATAGCAAGGAAGTGTCTTGCTCTTTAGCAGAGACTGGAAGTGGATCCTTAATGCCTGTTGAAATATTCTCTGTCTTCCATCTCTGCTTCTCCCTATGTACTTGTAATTTTTTCCTGTGCCAGACTGCTGATTCCAGTCTTCAAAGAAGCTGGAAGAGGGCCAATATACAGTCATGAGTTTACATTGATCTCCAAGGTCCTGGACTAAGCTAAAAGAATATTTACCAACACCAATTCTAATTTCCTGGGAGACAGAGTTCAATTAAGCCAGGCTGGGTCAAGTATCCAACTATGTCAAATCAGTTAGGAGAGATAGTATCACTGAACTCCCAGGGACCCATCCCTGTGGGAGGTGAAGATAGTTCCAAGAGATGAGGAACTGACATAACATCCCAAGAAATGTGCATTTCAACCCTGTTAGATAAGTAGGAAGTGTAAATTTAATTTTTTCATTGTGCCAATTAGAGTAGGTACAAGAGAAAGACCACAGTATATAAAATGTAAAATTAAGAAAGTATTTGTTCATTGAAAAACATTCTCTTTTACTGTATTACCCACTTCATTACATCAGAAAGTCCTTAAATTCTTACAATGGTGTTCTTTAACTTGATCAACTGCTATTTATTTATTTGTTTGTTTCTTTATTTTCTTAAGTATGCTTATGGACTGTTTGAGATGAAGGAGAAAAGTAACTTTTGGACTTGGATTATCAGGTAAACTTGTCCTAGTCCCAATATCCATAAAGTAATTTTAAAAAGGTATGAAGTAAACTATATAATGTATGGTACACAAATGCCATTTTCTCAAACAAATTGTTCACAGTATGAGTATTTAAAAGGTGAATTAGGGGTTTCCAAGTCCAAAACGCCTTTATATACATATATGGTGATACCCAGAAGGGTAAAGTGGGATAAGAAGCCACATCTTCTGATTTTCAACCTTATATTAGCTACTTGTCCTATACTTATATTAAAAACGAATGAACAAATCTGTCATGCTGCTGTCAGTGAGATGCCCCTTTGAGGAAAGAGAATCTTGGGGTTTTAAGAATTAGTGCAGGGGACTCCCTGGTGGCTCAGTGATTGAGAGTCCACCTGCCGGTGCCGGGGACACGGGTTCGTGCCCCGGTCTGGGAGGGTCCAGCGTGCCGCGGAGCGGCTGGGCCCATGGGCCGTGGCTGCTGGGCCTGCGCGTCCAGAGCCTGTGCTCCGCGGTGGGAGAGGCCGCAGGGGTGAGAGGCCCTCGTACCGCAAAAAAAAAAAAAAAAAAAAATAGAATTAGTGCAGTGTTTATTTTCATGTTAAAATTTAAACAATTGTCTGTTTTACTGATTCAACAAGTTCCTGATAAGTACTAAAATTGAGAAAGATATATAGAGCTGTATTTGGCACATACCTATCAGAATTTGGAGTCCATGTTTTCAGCTCATTCACAGCTCTACATTACCTAAGAAAATTATGAGTATGCAGAAATGAGTCCACAGAGTGTCCAAAAGAAGTTTGTTAGTAAAATTCACCCAAATGACGATTTTTTACGGAAAACTGATATAGTAAGAACTATATTTAAAATGTACTTTTCTAGCTGAATTATTAAAATATGAATTTCTTTTCAGGAATAATTATATTTTTGTTATGATTTAGATATTCGTAATTTCCTTTAACTGGGATTTTAAAGTCTTCCACTGTAGTGAGTTAATGAAGAGAATGAATGTAGCAATATTTTTCCTCACAAAGGTAAAAAATGTTTTCCCATCCATGCTCTTTATTTTGAGCACAAATGATCTGTGATAGTGGCAATGGTTTCCAGTACACATTGGCACTTAAGGGGTGGTATTAACACGTATGGTGGTCAGTAAACATTTTTCTGTAACATCAGTGCTGCTTAGAAATGTGATTTTGTCGATAAAGGTCTTGGACAGGATTTATTCATTTTTACATTTATTTTTAAAACTCAAATTATGTGCATGAGAACATTTAAGTGTCCTCATGTATAGGTAAGAAGCTGCACAATGGGGAAAACAACAGATTCTTAGTAATATATCTAACTCTCTCTTCTACTACATTTCTATGTGCCACTTAATAAAGTACTTTATTTTCCTAGGCATTATCGGTAAAGTGTAGAGGTTAAGACTCTTAGGTAAGAGACTAAGGTCTCTTCTAGTTCTAACCAATTATGTTTCTATGATAAATATTAATTACATATATAAATATAAATCCCAATTTATTAGATGAAGGTAAAAACTAAGGTCCCATTCTTTTGAAACTTCAAAAAAAAAAAAAAAAAAACAAAAAGAATTGCTTCTGTGAAAACTAAATTGTTTTGGGAAAACTCCATAAAGGAGACTCTAAAAAATGGCTCTGAAGAATTTACCACTCACTACAAAATTATAACAATTATGGGTGTGGTTTATTTAAGAAAATCAAATGGTATAGACTTCCTTAAGAAATGACCTTGGTGTTAAGTCAATGATTAGAGAATTAATGTATAAATCATGCACACTTTAAGTTAAAATAAAATATTAAGGTATGCATAGTTTAAAAAATAATAAATAAGTGAATAGCTGTGTATTCCATTGCCTTCTATTGTAAGCTATCTCTATTTCCTTAGTATCTTTCCTGTTGTGGAATTCCAGGAACTCAAGAAAGATTTTACAAACCAAGGATCCTAGAAACTATGATGTAATAGCTGCTCAGTTAATATTATATTCACTTCCTTCCCCTACTCATATTCATAGTAATGTTCTAACCTCCAAGCAAGCAGTTTAGAAGATTTGAAATTAAAAAGAAGAGAAAAGAGGAACATGAAACACTATTTTTAACTATGAGGAAGGCCACTATTTTTGAGGAGAAAATAAAGAGCTGACTCCCAACTTTTTAGGGCAGAGATGATCTTCCCCATCCCTCCCCTCCCCCAACTACTGCCCTTAAGATTTGGTTTTTATGAATGAGTGCATAAGAAATAAGCTAACACTACATGGCATTTTCAGGTTCAGCAATGAAAAGTAAGGCAAGAATGCAATATTGGAATGAACACTCAGGGCTTAGGAGATGGGAATTCCAGATGCGATGCCATCTACCAACTTTCCAGTGATATTTGTTAAATCTCTTTATTTCCCTACCTTTTCTTTCAATATCTGTAAATTAAGGAGTCTGAGCTAAATTTAGCTCACTTTTAACTATAAACATATTGCTTTTAGATGTATATCCATTATGTACATACAAACAGATATTTTTCTGCAAGTAGTTATTGCTTTTAATCCCCAAAATAGTTTTACCCATTATATTCTGGAATATGCTCAGGGAATGAAAATATTTCAGATATTTATTTAGGCAAACTACTGGGAGAAATGTAAACTTCCAGGTATTTTTTCTTTCTTGTGTTATTTGCTACCATATTATAAAGCATTATAAGCAAGATTTGCTTTTAAGATTACCACCCCAGTAAGTAAATTTGTACCTGTGAATAATTACAAACAGAGGAACGTTGCACCGTAAAATAAAACAAACAAAAACCATAAAGCCAACAGAAACAAAACAAGAAAACCCCTCATAAAAAACAAATTGAAGTAAAAATTCATAATAAGTAAAAGCTGTAACATACACTTACACTCATGCAAAAACGATAGTACTATATGTCCTAGAGACACACAAGAAGGTGGACCTACTTAGTTTATTTATAAATTGTCAGCTTTTTTTTTTCTATGCTTTCAATAAAATAAACTGTTCTGCTGAATAAGAGGGTAAAGAAAAGGCCTCAGTGAGTCACTTCAATTTGTTTCCACATTCTGACCAGTCAATAAAGGAATTTATTGCCTCATTAGACAGTTTCAGTAGATTTCTGGAAATCTGGGTGACCTAAGACAGAAAAGTAACCTGGTAAGATGTTTTAAAAGCAGTTGCAGCTGAATTTGTTTTTGAAATTGTAAGTTGCCAGTTAAACTGGAATGACATAGCGATTTGTTTCAAGAAACGGTGCCAGGCAGTGGGCTGGTTTCAAGGAGGAAACTGTCTGTTTTCAGCAAGTACTAAAAAGTACTGTAAATACTGGTACTAAAAAATACAGTAAGATGACAGAACCAGGATGATAGGAAGAGGGCAGTGGTCTCAGCAATGAGATCAAGAGTCAACTTCTGCTAAGTGAAAGCAATGAAATGTGGCCCCTTAAGACTGGATGTTAGTAAGTGTATAGCCATAGCCAGAGATGTAATCATAGGTTGTTGCATCCTGATTTCTGCCCTTCTAAGGTCTTGCCCTTTGTTTAGCTGATATTTAGCTCTAAGTTCAAATGATACTTAAACTCAGACCTCCCTCAGACCAAGGTATCTGTAACCACTATACTCTGGTTGTGGGCTTCAAAGACTCATAAGTAGTCAAGCGAGGGTAGATTCCTTCCGCACACTTTACACTTGTAATGATCTTTCAGAGTTAGAGGAAACTTCTGTTTAACTTCTTTTAAAACAACTGAAAATTCGATTGGTGGAAGCTAAAGTATTTTTTTCGAACAAAAGAATGTTGAATTCACTTCAAAATGTAAACAATCCAGGAGGCAAAAACTTGTAGAGCAAATGATTTATTAGTAAGTAGGACGCAATGACTTGCTTGCCTAAACTAACTTTCTTTTCGTGTGTTTAGCAGATAAACACATTAATCATGATCAGTCTGCACTGTATCAATAGAGAATTTGATAAATTAATCAAATCAGCCATAAAATAAGGACATTTCAGGGAATTTTCCAGATAAAAAGAGTGGAAATATTTGTCTCCCATAATGAAAAAATAATGTGTGTATGTATGTGTGTCATATATATGACATTCTATTAACATATTTGCATATCCATAAATTTAGAGAATAATGGAATAAAAAGGAAAATAAAGGTTTAATCTGAACTCTCTTCTTGTTAGTCAAAAATCAATTTTTCAGCATTGTTTTATGTTCTTCTTATAAAAGATTCCAACTTTAGGAGAGATCTTAGGATGTAAACAGCAGGAAATATTTTCTCCACCATCAAATCTTTCAGTTCTCCCAAGTGACAATTCTCATGTCTGATGACTTGCTACCAGTATTTCATTGAATATCTAGAGAATAAAAGTTAAAAGAGAAAAAATATATGATGACAGGATACTGAAAGGGAAACACTGGGAGAAGAGGCCTGTATTCCTCTCCCAGCTCTTCTCATCTCTCTGGACACAGTTCCCTCATCTGTGAAATGTGTAGGTTTTGGACTGAATGATTTCAAATTGCCCTTGAAGTTTTAAGAATATATGAGTCTAATTTGGTAATCTGGAGGAGATTAAAATCCACTTAAACTTGAAGGATGGAATTAAGAGCATCAAAATGGTGCCATTCCTCGTTACTCCTTTTCTAATTAACATTATAAAAATTCCAGATCTGAGACCCTGTCAAATTTAAAGGTCTGCTATTTTACATACATTCTTCTACATCTAATTGTTTCTCCCTAAGAAAATATAGTATCAGTTATTTTTTAATGATTATTGTTGACTATGATGTTCATTGAGGTTCTCATAGAGAGCTCAATTCAGCAAATATTTAATTAATGGTTATTAAGTGTTGGGCAGTGAGCAGGCAATAGAGAATACCACCACCACTACCACCACTAG
>NW_020837945.1:27207991-27401179 GCF_003676395.1 Aethalodelphis obliquidens | reverse complement strand
TTTGAGGAATCATGGAACTATTTAGGGAGTAGTTGACATTTGAGCTGAGTAGCAATCCACAAATAAGATTTCAAAAGCACATTTTAAACTGAGGTGGCATACCAGTTTATGGAATGTTTGGGATTACTGAACATATGTATTATGGGGAGTGGTCATAGGTTATAGGAAGTGAGGATAGAAAGGCGTCTGGAGCAAAATTGCCAAGATTTTTTAATGCCAGGCTAAGTAGTTAAAACTTCATAGTATTAATAAAAGGTAGCATTTGTTTTATAAGGGAAGGAACAAGATGACCAAATTGTTTTTGTGACTTGTGATTCTTTGGCATACCCAGAGGGTCTGGATTAAACATTTCAAGAGCTTCTCCAACATTTTCACCCATGCTTCAGCAACCAAACAAAGTCAGCTTTTACTTTCTAAAGTAATTTACTTTCCGTAAGTAATTTATGGATGTTTAAACTATAGCATTGAGCACACTGAGTAGGCCTTTGCAAATGCTACATCCGCTTGCAACTTTCTGGGGATTCTAACATCTTCCATCTCTTCCAGCCCCACCTCCCCCCCCTCCATTTTCTTAGACTTGCAAATATACCATATGGGCCCAGATGCTGTTCATACACTAACACAAACCTTTAAGGGATAGAATTATAACCAATTTTATAAACAATAAAAAATAATATGGAAAGCCAGCAAACATTAACAAACATCTGGTTCAGAACTTGGTTTTGCCACTGACTGGCTGTGACTTGACCAGGTTACTTAAACTCCCTGCAGCTAGGTTTTGGAGGATAATGTCACCTTCTTTTCTAGGGTTGTTTTGAGGACTAAAAGACTTAATACAAAATAGGATCTGGCGTATAGTAAGTGGTTCATAAATTGCTGTTGATGTCAGTGTTGTTACTGTATAGTAGAGGAAGTTGGTACAATTTGTGTTCATCCCTTACAGTGCCTTCTTTCTCTCCCCATGGATAATGCTGCTGCTTTTTTAGAATGCCCTTGAGTCCTTCTCAATCTCTACTACAAGAGGACACAGTCTTCTCTTTGCCAATGCCTATATTTCAGTAGGCATCAATACCTGAACCTAAGAACACATTCAAATCACCTCACGTTAAAACACACTTCTTGTTCTAACCACACTCATTTTTATTTATTTATTTTTTTCTAACATCTTTATTGGAGTATAATTGCTTTACAATGGTGTGTTAGTTTCTGCTTTATAACAAAGTGAATCAGCTATACATATACGTATATCCCCATAACTCCTCCCTCTTGTGTCTCCCTCCCACCCTCCCTATCCCACTCCTCTAGGTGGTCACAAAGCACTGAGCTGATCTCCCTGTGCTATGTGGCTGCTTCCCACTAGCTATCTATTTCACATTTGGTAGTGTATATATGTCCGTGCCACTCTCTCACTTCGTCCCAGCTTACCCTTCCCTCTCCCCGTGTCCTCAAGTCCATTCTCTATGTCTGCTTCTTTATTCCTGTCCTGCCCTTAGGTTCTTCAGAACCATTTTTTTTTTTTTTTTTTTTAGATTCCATATATATGTGTTAGCATACGGTATTTGTTTTTCTCTTTCTGACTTAACTTCACTCCGTTATGACAGACTCTAGGTCCATCCACCTCACTACAAAGAACTCAATTTCGTTTCTTATTATGGCTGAGTGATATTCCATTGTATATATGTGCCACATCTTCTTTATCCATTCATCCAATGATGGACACTTAGGGTTGCTTCCATGTCCTGACTATTGTAAATAGAGCTGCAATGAACATTGTGGTACATGACTCTTTTTGAATTATGGTTTTCTCAGGGTATATGCCCAGTAGTGGGATTGCTGGGTCGTATGGTAGTTCTATTTGTAGTTTTTTAAGGAACCTCCATAGTGTTCTCCATAGTGGCTGTATCAATTTACATTCCCACCAACAGTGCAAGGGGGTCCCTTTTCTCCACACCTTCTCCAGCATTTATTGTTTGTAGACTTTTTGATGATGGCCATTCTTACTGGTGTGAGGTGATACCTCATTGTAGTTTTGATTTGCATTTCTCTAATGATTAGTGATGTTGGACATCCTTTCATGTGTTTGTTGGCAATCTGTATATCTTCTTTGGAGAAATGTCTATTTAAATTTTCTGCCCATTTTTGGATTGGGTTGTTCGTTTTTTTGATATTGAGCTGCATGAGCTGCTTGTAAATTTTCCAGACTGCATTTTTATTCTATTTTCTTGTGCTTTCTATTCTTAAAATGGTAACTTTTCTCTATCTGCTTCCTGCCCATGCATTCATTCAAGGACCTTTTCTCAGGTTCCTCTTTTATGCTTGGCAGTCATTTCCTTATCTCAACATACTTCCCAATTTGAAAAAAAAAAATCTCTTTTATTAATGCTACTTCACATACCTTATTTTTAGAAGACTTTATTAATTTTTATGGGTCTTTCTTCTTAGACTTAGTTGAGATTTATACTTTCTTTTTAACCTGTGAAGACAAGATTGAGGTTCAGATAAATTAGAGAGATTGGAGCATGGCCTAGAACGTAGAGTCCTAGACTGGGTTGAGAGTTCTAGAAACGATCTTGTCCTCTATTCGCTGGAAAGGGTCATTTTGGAAGCCATTGCCTCATCTACTACAGCAGCTTTCTCCATCACCGACCGTGTCAGTGGTTTCTCTTCAGACCTATTTTGATGATGCATAAAATAAATCTAAAAAGTACTTTAGAAGAGAAATCACTGCAAAATGCAAGCTTTTCTTGATATTAGACTAAATTTAAGAATGATCCAGGATTTCAAGATCAAAGTAAGAGTATGACAAAAACAAAACAGTTCTGTGATAGATTTATTATTTATTTTATTGAAGTGCCAAGGTCAACTGGATTTGAAATATTATGAGTAATATTAATATTATATAAAATAATGAGATATTAAGACACTGTTTGTTTTCCTCATTTTATAGAAGTTGTTTGTTTCTCCCCCCAACCCCCTCCACCTTTTCAACAAAACTAAGCAGTCCAGGACATCCTGAATAAATGCAAGAAAGGTGGATTACTATTATTAATTCTTCTGAACTGAGTTTTTAATATTCTTTCATTTAAGTCAGTGAAAGTAAGTTCTGTTTATCTGAGGTTTCAAAAATGAATAGCATTCTAGGATTGGGTAGACCCAAGGCACTTTGGTCTTATATTGCTCTGAATACCAAAATTCCTTTTTCTTTTTTTTCAGGATAGTTAAATCATCATTTGAAACAGAGCTGCGAGACTACATATGAGCTATAGATGATAATAGGTATCATACACCAAAAACAGAAAGGCACCATTACCTTAAATAGGGTGAAATTGTGAGATGAGGGGCAAAATAAATTAAATAGCCTGTTTGGAAGGACCTTTTTAAACTGAGTTACTCTTCCTGTCGAAAAATGTTGCAGGTATATAAAATCAGTTCTTACTGGATAGTAAGTATAATATATGCTATTTATTTTCATTACAAAGGGTTTTTATTGTATCTGAAGAATTCCACAGAGGGCTGTTAAAAATCTATTGTAGTGTTTTTAGTTAGTGATCTGCTCTGCTTCCCAAACCATGGTCATTTTATGAGTATTAGAGTTACACATGCATTTTTATTTCTTGCCTGGTCCAAATTCTGCATACTTACAAATAATTACTTGAGAGGGTTTTTGTTGCCTTGTTGGCCATTTCTTAAAAGCACAATATAATTTATTTGAGCAAAATATAGTAATGCTCTTTAGAAAAATTTCTCTTATGTAAAAACTCAATTTAAACTTGAATGAAAGGTAATTTTTTTATTTGCAGTAATTGAAAGAAATGTACATTTCCAAAAGGAAAGGCTTCATAGTTAGAGTAGTAATAATTGAGTTTGATAACAACATTAGCATTTATCTCTGGGAAAATAAGTTCTCTGTGCCATGCTCAGGAGATTTCATTGCCTTTCCAAGATGTCCCCACTCTTCCACTTGGAATTCATGGTCCCATCCTCTTCTTACATTTTTACTTATTTTATACATAATTACTTTTGTCCACATAAGCCCTTCTTCATCCAGTTTTATCTTTCCACTTATGTGTATTTTCACCTTTACTTATATTTTTACTTTTTGGTAAACACATTTTACTCTCTCTAAACACTTTTTCTGTTGCTGCAATTTTTCTCCTGTCCTAAAGGTCCATTAAATTCCTCCTTTCTCTATAAAACCTTGTCTGGATGTGGCAGTCTTTTTCTTTCCAGTAAGATTAGACTCTGCTGTCTTGAACTAATACATCTTTGGGTAGAGCAGAAAGGGAGCGTACACCTGTTGAATGACCATAGTTTTCCATGGATTTTGCTAGGTGTTCTGTATAATATGTCTCATTTAATTCACATGGCAACCGGGGAATGAGGAACTACTGTACTTGTTGTAAAGGTGAAGAAACTGGGCAGAATGAATATAAGTAACTTTCCCAAGTTCCCTCTGGTAGAAAGCAACAGAGCATAGATTTATACCTTTCTCTCTTTTGCATCAAAATCTGTATTATTTGCACTCAGGTGTCTTTCCCTATATGTGTGTCTATTTCATTTTTTCATCTTTCTGACAGCAAGGACTGTATAATTTTTATCTACTAGGTAGCTGTCACATAGCTGACCACATAATGAGCCTCAAATCTGTATTTAAGTCCTTATGTAACTCAGTTGTCTTTTACAGTGTTTTTCTTATTTTACTCATTTTAAATGTGTAAATTTATAATTGGAAATGGTGTATTTTTTCCCTGTAAGCAAAAAATAATTCATACAAATAATGAAAGCTCTTTCAGAAAGTTTTGCTATAGTATTTTCAAGTTGGTTATGAACATAGAAGAGTTTCTCATGTTTCTCGAGTTTAATTTTTATTTAATATATTTTATTCTGTGCATGGCTGATAATATTTCTTAGTTTATAAGCTTTGTGTTCTCCTAAGACCTATTTTTCTCAGATCATTTGAATATTCATTGAGGAAAAATTAATCTTCAAAAAAGTACTTCAAAAACCATATCTAACTTTGAACTAAACTTAGGTGTGAATTTAGACATGCTTAAGAAAGTCAGTGTTTAATATATTACCTTGAATTTGGTATCATTTAAAAAGCAATTCATTTCTTAAAAATTTAAATGAAATAACATGTCTGAAGTTATTTTTCAGACCCAGCCTGCTCTTGTGTAGAGGGAACAAATTACAAAGAAAGTCTTTACTGAACTCATAAATATCCAGGTAACTTGTAGAATTACTGACAAGCAACTCAGAAGCTGCTCTGTAAATATTATCCATCTACTGTTTATCATTTATTCTAAGCCAAGCTCCTAAATAACTAAATAAAAAAAAAAGCTTTAAGAGAATGGATACTATTTCTTCACAAGGTCTGCATAAATTTCTTTGTAACATGTCTTATAAGACAAGCAGGAGCCATCCAATATTACTTATGCTAAATGTTGGTTCTTTTGTCAACCATTACATATTAATTGTGTAAGATGAAGGCTCGAGCTGTAAGAAATTAAAACAGAAAACAGAAAACTTTGTTCTTGGTCTAATGGGATTTGCACTGTAACAAAGGAGACAAGGCATTGGCTTAAACAAATGGAGATACACTTAAAACATCTCAAGATAGCCTAAGATAACTGCGGAGAGAGCCTTAGATGAGTTCAGTAGAGACTGCCATGATCTAGGATGGTTAGGGAAATAATTTCCAAGGAGGTACAGTTTGAGAGGAGTCTTTAAAGATGGGCAGGATTTTGTTAGCTGGAAAGAAGGTGACACAGCAATTTGGGTGAGAAGAAAATTGAAAATCAAATTGCAGAAGTGCCTTAGAATGATGAAAATGAAAACTTTGTTCAAATAAAAAATATTTATTTTTTGTTTTTTTTTCTTACCTTGCATCTATCAGTTGACCACTGTTTTTGACTAGTACAGACTACCATGTTTTGATATCTCTTTTCTTTTATCAGTTGTAAGATATAAGCTTTGAATTCTTAGACACAAGTGACCCATTCCTTTGAGGGTCTGACCACTCAACGGGATCCACTGATCTTAGCTGCTAGATGGTTGATCACTTTGCTCACTATGAAACATCATCCTTTCAAGCTATGTCCTAATAGCATCAAAACCTTTAGCTTCTTGAGAAGCTAAAGTAGGAACACTACAGCTCACTTCCACGCATTCTCCAGCTGTGCCTGAACAGCTTGATTTCTCATCTATTTCATGGTGAAACAGAAATATTCTCAGACATTCTTTTTCCCTTTGAGCTACCAAGATTTTGGCCTGCCTTTTTATTGGTCATTTCCTGAAAGTGTTGGAGCATTTGACTTTCCTAAATCACTTTTCTTAGAACCAGCACATCCCAAAAATGGTCTGAGGGCTCTCCTTTGATTATTGGTAAGGATCACTTTGAGAGGAGTCAAAGAAGAGACTGGATTGAAACAGGAATCTGACAGGTTTCCTGTTGCATATTTTTAATTCACACACCCACATGACTACATCCAACAGAGGTGACCTGAATTTTCTCCTTTGATGTCGCATGCCATGAATTCCCATAGCAGGTCAGGAACAAAGAGGGCATTTTAAAACTTTTTTCTAACATTGCCCTAGCAGATACTGACTGATTGTGTCCCAGGAACATGCTCCTGATTTTAGAATCATAAACAGCAGTAGGACTGAGTTGCTTGTAGAGTGATACAGTGACTTTGATTTCTCTTGGGTGGTCAAAACACAGCATGTGTGATATTTTTACAAACTGTGGTTCACAAAGCACATAGTTCTAGAGCATTTTGTTTTCATTATGTTCGTGTCAATGGAAACAGTTGTGCTTCCTGATGTCTTACTGAGATGACCTTTTTGGTAATTTTAGGCTCCTTTCCCAAGGATACTGCATGTTGCCTGACCCTTATTCCTGAGGAAATAAGTAGGATTTGGACTGACCTGTTGTGGATAATGTACTTTCTCTAAGAATGGCAGAAGGAAAAACATCAGACTAGGATGCTCTCCAGAAATAATAATGGAGAATCTCATCCTGTTTTGTAAACTCTTTGTACTTTGCTCTCTGTGTTTGGTGGGAATATTATTTTTAAAGGGCCATTATACTCTGAAAGACATAATTTTGCATTAAATTTGTTTTAGAGTTAAGGAAGATAAGTAAGACTTATTAACAAGTTTATAAAATTGGCACAGGTACACCTATAGATGATATGAAGATGGGAATGAATAACAATACTTAACTAGTGCTTCTCTTGAAGAAAATATTCTGGAAATCAGGTAAAAATAATACAAATAACTTTAGGAATGCATATTCCCTTTAAAAAAGAAACTGTTTTCTCTATCAAGTATGCTCTACAGATTCCTTCAAGAACTATATTTAATATCAAATTTAATAAATAATTTGTTTAGAAATATTACACTGTATCTAATATTTCATTTCTTTATGAAGAACAGAATGTTTTACTAAAGCATACATCATACATTCATTCATTTAATAAAGTTATATTAGTAATATAATTACTTTTGTGGAAATATTTTAAAGAAAATAGAGAACATATTCCTATTTGATTTGACATAATTCTAAACAAAGGAGAGAGGATTAGGTTAAATAAGTTTAATATTTTTTAAAAAAAAATAACTTATTTTTATCAAATAAATATATGCACACATATTTAAAATGCAAATAAGTTTAAAGGTAAAAAAATATCTAAAGAAATAAACCATTTTGCATCAGTGCAAGAGGGAAATCACTTTCAACTTCTTTAAGTTTTATTTTACTTCTATATTTTTTAAATAATGTGCATAGGTCTGCTTATGATTCCTCAACTTAGATCTTGTTGATTGACTTTTTACTGGTAAACATGAAAATTTAAAGTCTCTTAAAACTCCAAAATTTTTTTCTCTATTCTTCCATTATAGCTACATCACCATTTTAGTTTATTTCTGTCTTTTTAAATATGAAGACTGTACAAATAGAGTTTACTTCTGAGACTGGTGATAGGATATAATGATATTCCCCTCATTGTAGAATTTTTGTCTTCCCTTAGATAAGTACTTCATTTATTTTTCTTTTTTGCCCAGTTCCTCCTCCTCCTCTCTGTCTCCCTTCCTCATTCCTGCCCTCCCTCCCTTCCTACCTTCCTTCCTTTCTTCCTTTCTTTTTTTGCTGTCTTTCCCAAAGCTTCAAAATCTTTATAAAATGCTTCTCTATTCAATTTTCTATGTAGGCAAGTTGGTTAGATCATCTATAGCATTCAACAAGAATTTTTTCTTATTTTTTCCCTTGAAGTAATCCTTCCTGGGCCCTCTCCTTCCACTTTTATCTTGTCTAGTTGCTCTCTAAAGTATCCTGCAAAAAGACGTCATTCAGGGTTTTTTTGGCTGTCATTCTGAAATTTACTTTTTTCGCTTTATGATGTTGTAGCCTCTTCTTTCTACAAATTATGTTCTCCTTTTACTAGTTTTTTGTCTTTTCTTGCTGGAGCTTATGTTCTGGTAATTTTTTTTTACATATTTATTGGAATATAATTGCTTTACAATGGTGTGTTAGTTTCTGCTTTATAACAAAATGTATCAGCTGTACATATACATATATCCCCAAATCCCCTCCCTCTTGCGTCTCCCTCCCACGCTCCCTATCCCACCCCTGTAGGTGGTCACAAAGCACCGAGCTGATCTCCCTGTGCTATGCGGCTGCTTCCCACTAGCTATCTATTTTCTGGTAATGTTTTGAAAGAGGTTCTACAGGTGATAAATGTTTTACAAGCTTGTACGTTGAGAAATGTCTTTATTCTGCCTGATACTTCATTGAATCTTTGGGAATAGAATTATAGATCTAAAATAATTTTCGCTCAGAAGTTTAAAAACATTTCTTATTACCTTCAAGCTTTTTATGCTATTGAGAAGACCAGTGTCATTTTGATCCTGATATTTTATATATCACCTACTTTTCTCACTAATAAAATTTTGAGATCTTTATTTCTGGTGTTATAGATTTTATCAGAATATGTTTTAGTGTGGGTTTTTCTTCATCCCTGGTCTTGGGACACTTGATAGATCCTTTCAATCGGGAGGCTCATGCTGCCAATTATGAGAAATTTCCTGGTATTATGTCCCTAATAATTTCTTCACTAACATTTTCTCTAATCTCCATATCTTGTATTAACATTTGTGAGTGCTGGATTATCTCCATTGACTATCTACTTTTAAAAGTCTTTTCTCCCCTCTATTTATTAATTTTTCTTTTTCAGTTTACTGTTCATTATCTTTTAACACTTTTAGTAAATTTTACTTGTGATGCTCCTAGGTTAAATTAGTAATCATACTTCTTATTCTTTGCTTGTTTCTTTTATTTTTTTTCTAATTGCATCCTGTCTTGTTTCACCAAGGCAATATCTTTTCTCATATTTGGGGACATTGTTTATTATTTCTTTGAAATTTTAGTCTTCTCACTGCACATTCACTATTTCTCTGAGTTCCTTCATTCCTTTCACTTATTTTGTTTCCTGTTTTTTCCTTGATGGATTCCCAGCGATGATTCTTGACTTTCTAATCATATTTTTGAAGGTGGCACTGAAAACCTAATTAGAATTTTGTGCACAGGAGGGATGCTCGTCAGCAGGAAGGCTTCACTTTTGATCCATCAGGTTGGCAGTTAGCTTTTTTGGTGGGCAAGACACATTAACACCTGTATCTGACGTTATTTTTCTTTTGGCAGTTATTTACTCAAGAGAAGAATTCTTACTCTTTTGTTTGAGTATATAAACACCTTGGGACTTAGCTAGGGAAGGTTGGGGTTCAGAGTTCTCTGTGTACTTAGACTTTCAAGTAACCTTTCAATTTTTGGTACCATGTCTCTTTGCTGCCTTTTGTGTTATAGATTAGGACCGTTCCAGTTCAATTTCTCCAGATACCATTTCTTTCCTTTAGAAGGGAGAAGTTAGTCCTCTGATTCCTTTATAGTGGATGTGTGACTATAGATAGGTGTCTAACTGCTCCTCTTACCGTTTTTCAAATAGTCTGTCTCTTTTCAAATCCTAGCCTCAACTCCACCTTTGACAATACCTGGATGTTTCAGTGTCTGAGCTTTTCTTGAACATTATTGTGTGGGTATGTTTGTTATTTGTAATTAGGATCTGCTATTTACCTTTGGTTTGTCTTTATTCCACTCTGTTAAATAAAATGCCACTGTTCCACCCACTTTCTGCCTTTATAGATTGTGGTTTAGAGTTATAAAATTCCCTAGTCTTAGAAAGTATTTGGGTTTGTTTGGTAGACTGATAATGGCTTCCAAAAATATGTCCGTGTCCTTATTCCCAGAATCTGTGAATGTTACCTTATTGAAGAAAGAGTCTTTGCAGACATAATTAAGTTAAGGACTTGGAGATGTGGAGACTATCTCGGATTATCCAGGTAGGCCATAAGTGCCATCACAAATGTTCTTATAAGAGAGAGGCAAAGGGAGATTTGACACACATAGCAGAGAATGTGATATGAAGATAGAGGTAGAGACTGAAGTGATGTGGCTACAAGCCAGGGAATGCCAAGAAATATAGAAGCCACCAGAAGCTAGAAGAAGCAAGGAAAGGATTCTTCTGCAGAACATACAGAGAGAGCATGGCCCTACCAAAAATCTTGATTTTAGCCCAGTGAAATTGATGTTGAACTTCTGGTGTCCAGAACTGTAAGAACATTAATTTCTGTTGTTTTCTGGCACCAAGTTTGTAGGAATTTGTTACCGCAGTCACAGGAAACAAACACCGTTTGTATTAGAGTTTCTTTTTCTCCTTCATGCTTTGTGATGATTATTGAAAGAAGAAAGATGTAGGAAGATATTTATTTCACCTTCTTGAAACTGGAATCCTTTAATTCTTTAAGATAGTTTTATTTCTCGTAATTCTATTCCTGCCATAAGGAGTATGCTCACTTTCAGAAGCATTGGAGCTTTCCCAGTTATGGAACTTTTAGCAGTGTCTTCATTTATTCCTCTCCTCTTATTACATAGTATCTCCTGTCAAATGGATATTACTCCTTTCCTTCTCTTTTCTTCCCTTCCCTTCCCTTCCCTTCATTGATTGTTTACTTGGTGTTGGGCATTGTGGTAAGCAATTAAATAGCAGTTAGGATCTGAAAAACAGCTCTTTATTGAAAGTTTTAGAACTGGAATCACAGAACTTTATCTCCCTTTGTGTTCAGTAGCCCATTGTATCCTCTTCTAATTGGAAGTTTAGGTTTGGTCACTGGGATTTAGGCTCAAAAACCTCAGGACAGTAGTATGTTGCCAAAGGTTAACTCTTTAGGATTATCTAAATCAATAGTCTAAATGTTAATAACAACAATCAGAGCTTTGGGTACAATATAACAAGGGTTTTAGAAGTTTCGTGGAAGACAATTTTTCCATGGACTGGGGATCGGGCAGTGGTTCAGGTGGTAATGTGAGCAATGGGGCTATGGGGAGCAGCAGGTGAAGCTTCGCTAGCTTGCCCGCCACTCACCTCCTGCTGTGCGGCCCTCCAGGGTACCCCTGGTGTATAGTAATCACTTGAATTTAGCACCACTAATCCTGGCAGGCTTGCCATTCTTGGCAATATCTCCTAACCCAGAATTTCCCCTGGATAGTCCCAAATATCCTAGTCTAAAGCCTGAGAATAGTTGTAAAGAGGTGAAAGTAATCTTCATGTGTTCTGTATTTTTTTTTTTGGTAAGAGTTTCCACATATAGTCTTTCACCCATATTCGAATTAATGTCTTGGTACTATTGGAATTTTTGACATCAAAATCTCCAAGGAAGAGAAGGACGAACCAAGAAGAGCTACAGGAAAAGATAAGTTCGGGTAGGCTGGCCTTTTCACACCCCTCAAGCTGAAGCATGTTCTTCATGACCTGCTCATGAAAGTCCTGCTCTATCTCAAAGACATTCCTCTGTAAGTGCCCAATAGAGTCTCGACTCTAGCTCTTGCCTGAACTCTGCTACCCTGCGTGAGCCCTAATATGCTAGAGCACATCTGCCTAATGCTTCTAATTTCTTTTGCCTGAACTTGCTACTGCTCTAACTTCCTAGGTCTGTTTCTGGGGCCCAGGCAGATTTAGCTGCCAAGAGCTAGAGCAATGATTTGACTGGATGGATTCTACTGACATAAAGGTGCATTGGGACTTCTCAGTATCCCATGTGTGATCCAAGACAATCTGAATAGAAGGACTGCAGTTCAGCCCTGGCCTCACAGAAGATCCTCCCCTGAGGAGCTCAGCACTTGCCTCCTATATATTTTCCCACAGAATCAGACTTCAGCTTTTACCTGTCACTAAGCAAGGCACATGACCCATCCCAATTTGTCCCAATCTGTGACTTTTCTCCATTTCCCTGTAGTTTTTAAATCTGTTTATTTTCTTTGATCTGAATCATACTCATACTTTCCAGCCACTTAGCTTTCTCAACCCCACCTGCCACTATCTCCAGTCCAAGTAGACTATTTTCCACATTCTTTTCTAAAGCCTCTGCATATACTGATACAGCAACACATGTCAGAACCACTTACACATGCATTTCATATCACCTCTTCAGGAGACATGTTTTCTCTTCCTTCCTAGCTCCTATTCTAGTCATTTATTTTTTTCACATTATACCACTTCATCTCTTTCTCTGTCTCTCTCTGCTCTTTCTCTGTTTCTCTCTCCCTTTTTTCCTATTTCTAATCTCCATATTTTATTTCCTTTACTTGTTTTACTGTTTGTTTTTTTGTTTGTTTGTTTGTCTGTTTTAACAAGATCTTTAAATGATAGGCCCTAGACTTATTTTTTATATATTTATTGAAGCAACAAAAGTTGTTGAACTGGGTACTTTGGGCCAACCTGGACTCTTTTTCTTCAGCATGAGATTTTGCTTTTATGTTCCAATACCTCACTCAGCTTTCACTCTACATTAATGACCCATTTTTGTAGTGTTCTCTGTTCTCTTTGTTTCTTCCTTCCTTCCTTCCTCTCTCTCTCTTTCTTTCTTCTTTTACTTTTTCTTGTTAAACAACCTCACTCAGCTCCCTGCTTGCTCACCCATTTTGCTACCCACATCCTAAACTATAGTAAGATTTCTTCTTGCTTTCCTGCTGCTGCCCCAATCCTTTGGGACCCATATAGATAGGGAGGGTCTCAGACACGAGTTATTTTAGATTGTCTGGGAAGATCTAATTAAGGGTCAAAGTAGTAGATGCTGTGAGAGGGCATTTGTCACTGAGTGAAGGAGATGACACTTGCCATATGCTCTCAAAGGAGAAAACAAAGGGTATATACATACATGAATGTGATTTTTACATATACTTTAAATTTTTTCCTATAGATTTAAGTAACAAGGTAGAAGCAGTGAGATGGAAGGGAAGGGGTAACTCTTCAATTTATTATCAAAAAGACTCCTTTCAAGTACTAACTGACTATATTTGAGAGAATAAATAATCCAAAATAAGTTGAAAGCTTCAAGGTTTGTGATAAAAGGAATGCTGGAGTATACCTAAGTTAGTAATGCCTGCCTCTCCTTTTGTTTAATTAATATTTTTCTTTAATAAAAAGAAATACAGTTAAATTAAAATAATTTAGAAAAAAAGCAAAAAGTAAAACAATCCATGATTCTGCTATATAGAAATAACAGTTGTTATCAACATTTCAATACCTGATCCTTTTACTGTATTCAAAAACATTCATCTTACAAAATTGGAATCATATATTATCTGGAGTTTGTTTTATTCCTGCTTTTGTTTACTTAAGGTTCACAACTAAATAATAATAATATGTATAACAACTCCTAAAATAATGATTTTAAATGGCTGTATAAAACAAATTGATTTACTCTTATTTTCAGTTTTGCAGACAGTATAAACAACTTTCTACAAAAATGTTGGTCTGTCTCACTTATGACTTTCTTACAAAAGAATCACTGTTATAGTACATCTTTAATACAATGTTACTGAGAATCATGCCTCAGCTCAGAGCCTTTTCCCTGGCAGGTGCCTCTCTGGCAATGTTTTCTCCCATATATTATCGTGATAGACCCCTACATTGTGTTCAGGTTACTGCTCTAACATTATCATATCAGAGAGACATTTCCCTGAGCATCTATGTAAAATGTCATGCCAACCATCTCCAAAATCATTCATTATCCCTTTAGCCTGCATTATTTTTCATGTTAGTATTCAACAGTATCTAACATGTTATGTTTACTTGTTTCTTGTCTCTCTTTACCTCTTAGAATCTAAGCTAAATGAGAGCAGAAATTCTGTCTATTTCGTTAAACACGTTCTCCCTAGTGCCTCCGACAATGCCTGGCACATAGTAAGTGATCAATAAATATTTGTTCAATAAATAGATAAATAAAAAGAAAAAATGCAAGAATTTTGGTGCATATAAACTAGTTGCTTTCCAGGAAGCTTGTTCCAGTTTATACATTCATAAGCATAGAATAACCCAGAATATTAATTTTAAAATTGTCAAATAATAGGAGAACTTTATACTATATCTCAATGTTGCTTTAGTTTTTTGTTTTTTTGTTTTTTTGTTTTTTTTTTGCGGTACGCGGGCCTCTGACTGTTGTTGTGGAGCACAGGCTCCGGACGCGCAGGCTCAGCGGCCATGGCTCACGGGCCCAGCCGCTCCACGGCATGTGGGGTCTTCCTGGACTGGGACACGAACCTGTGTCCCCTGCATTGGCAGGCGGACTCTCAACCATTGCGCCACCAGGGAAGCCCTGCTTTAGTTTTTATTTCTTTTATTTCTTCTTTGAATTATCTGTTGCTCTTCTTTATATTTTTCATTAAGGTTTTGGTTCCTTTAAAATAATGTGTAAGAGCCTACAGGCATTGTGTTATAATTTTTCATATTTTTATAGACATTTTCTCTCTTCCATAGCATGCTTTCAATTTTTCCTTATGTTTTATGACATCTTAGATAAAATGTGTGGAGTCAAATATTTCAGGATTTCTTCCAGAGAGCTCACCTACACTGTTGCTATAGACTTCAAACTTGTCTCCCTACTTTTTAAAGTTTGTCATCCTTATCACTCCTATGATTTTTTGGAGCATCATTTCTTATTCTCACTTCATTTTTTTCTTTATCCATTATACCCTCTTTTCTTTTTAAGAATGTATATTTCCATTGTATTTTCTTTGTCTTTATTTTAGGCCATTTCTTCCTTATAGGGGTCATGTCTTCAATAATTTTATTTAAAATGTCTGTTTTAATAAATGATGTATTCAGTCATTGCTCTCCTTTTGATAACGTTCTTTTCCCATTTTCTCTATCATATTTTTATATAGGCCTCCACTTTATGTTTGTTTTCTATTTGCTCAACACTAAATTAGCCTAGATCTATCCAATGTCATGTTTACAACCAGATGACACCTGTTGTTTTCTTACCATCCACTTCTTGCTGGTTCAATCCCCTTCTTGTCACCCCAGCTTGGTGACAGGTTGCTGTGCAGATCTCCCAGCTAGTGACCAAGAAGCATACATGAAGTCTAACATTGCTCTCTTAAAAGTAAAGGTGTTCTCCTATGTCTCAAACCTTGTTGTTTCACAAGCAGGAAAAGCCACAGTTCTTAACATGGGCCTTTCTCCACTATCCTCCTACCTCTGCTACCATCTACATTGCTTTAACCAAATTTTGGAAAGAGTAAGGCGTCAAATACCAGTCTTCTCTCTCCCTTCCAGTTTTCAAATACTAATGCCAAAATAGGAAAAGATGGTGCTGTGAGGATGCTACTCTATTTGTCCCAAGAAGTAACACTTTCTTTTGATACCCAGTAAAATCATGGTAATCCAGGATTTTGTTAGAAAGAGTCCATGAATCTGAATACAGTTAATTAGGAAATGTTGAAATACTTTCTTGACTTTCCAATGAATAGGACTAGTCTGTCTAGTCCTGACACCTGTTGTTTTTTTCTTAGTCCAATATCATTAGCTTTAGAAGAATGGTAAAGAAATTCCCTCTATTAATCTTAGTTTCTAGGACTGTTGTAAGAGGTGTTTTTCTGTGTAGGTGTTTTAATAGAAAATTGGCTAAAACCACCTTATGATGGCAGACTGCTAATCAGGTATCTTGGAAAACTGGTAGTTTGATAGTTTTTCAAGCCTTTTATTTTAGTTCATCTCTTCCTCTCTCCAAAAGTGACTACCTTCCAAAGCATTGCAGGGAAAAATGCATAGATATAGAATAGAATTACTGTGGGAAATTTCAACACCACATAATTAGCAACTAATATTTTGTTCTTGTTATATAATGCTTAGAAATTGTCCTTATAACTTTATATAGAAATATTATATCCTATCATTTTTGAATGGTTTTTTAATTAATTGAAAGATAATTTAAAATTATTTTCATTTTTATTATGTATTCTAACTTAGTATCTCTAAATACAAATGATAAAGTTTTCGTGTTAAAGTTATCTAAGCTATTAAAATCTTTTACAAATTAGTTGAATTTGGCAAAAATTATCTGCAGTGTTTGATTAAATTGCCATTGCATACAGAGTAGTAGACTTTTTCTTCATAAAATGAAGATGCAACTGAGTAGGGTCAAGTTGACAAACTATTTGCAATAGTATCCTGGTAGTAACCTTTTTAATGTAAGAGACCACACTTTCACAAAGGGGATTCATTTCCTAACCTGTGTGTAATTCAGAAATGTCTGTGGTTGTCTTAGTCAACTGGCCATAAAAGAAGACATTCTAGACTATGAAATCACCAAAGCTTTCAAATGCTGGTGTATGTTTTATGTTTTATATAGGTTACTAGTGACCCTTCTGCACTTATTAGAAACTCTTTTGTTTTGTGCCTGCAGAAACTCTGTTGCAAACGACACCAGGTCCTTGAGGTGATGACTGCAGACTTCTGCTGTTTAAAGCTGTTGACCTCATTGACTGTTAGGAGCTAGTGGTTAGGTTTTTAATAAGGGAAAAAGAAAGCAAAACTTGTTCTTCATAACATATGAAAATAGAATATAGAATTACAGGGTGGCATTGAATCATAGAAGTTTTGAAGACTAGGAATCTTTCAAACAGTAATTATAATTCTTTTTTTTGCCTTTAGTAATTAGAATTCTTGATTTTCTGCATCTCTATTGCCCACATAGCCCAAAATGCTCTAGAATAATGCTTGTTTTCAGTATATAAAGAAGCCACAACTGAATCACTAAAAGGTGCCAAGACATTATTATTATTGTTGTTATTACTATTATTACCATCTAACTTTTTGTTTGTTTGTTTTTGTTTTTGCGGTACACGGGACTCTCACTGTTGTGGCCTCTCCCGTTGCAGAGCACAGGCTCCGGACATGCAGGCCCAGCGGCCGTGGCTCACGGGCCCAGCCGCTCCGCGGCACGTGGGATCCTCCCGGACCGGGGCACGAACCCACGTCCCCTGCATCGGCAGGCCGACTCCCAACCACTGTGCCACCAGGGAAGCCCACCATCTAACTTTTTATTTAATTTTATTTTTATTACTACATGGGAGAAGAGTTTTGTGCAAGGTTTGATTTTTTTTGAGATATAGTTGACATATAACATTATATTAGTTTTAGGTATACAACATATAATGATTTGATATTTGTATTAACTTATTTTACTTTTTCAACTTAATTAGAGGCAATGTCAACCCAAACCTATCAATGACTCTTATTGTGTATTGGAAAAAGTGGAAACCCATTTCTGCCTTAATACCCACCCAGAACTGATTTTAACATTCTAATTACTACGTTCTTTATTACTACAGTTTTCAAAACTGATCCTGCCCACTAGATACTATTATCTGATCCTGTTTCTCTCACCTGCTTTATTCATTCTTGCATCTTTGGTTTGTTTGTCTTATTTAAGTCAGACAATGTCCAATTTGAAGGTAATTCCATTGGTCAACTAAAGGTTAATGGGATGGAAATGCTAAGTTTAGCATCTATATGCAGTATTGCCATTCCTATATAGGGCTGCACCAGATGATGCTTTGTGGCATCACCAAGTAAATAGGGTGAGAAAATGTGGTGTGGCGAATCCATCTTTGAATCATGGCTATTGGAGGGGGGCTGACTGTCTATAATTACTATAAAATATATGCTCTTTAATTGGATTGTACTATTCAAAAGGATGAATTTGATTTGAGATAAAATTCCCTGATATTTTTGTGTCACTAACTTACTGATAATGATGGTGGCTATTATTTTTAAAGTGTTTTCTTTGAGGAATATGCAAACAGTGTATGAAGTTTAAACAAACCTGTAGTTTTAAAAGATTGCTTTTCTCTTTAGTGTCTCACTTATTTTCTGTTATTTTGACTCTCATTCTATATATATTTTAAAGACAGGAAGCATTTTGTCTTAACTAGAGAACAAAACAAAATTCTAGTGAAAGTAGTTATGAGAATAAGAGAAATCATGACATTAAGATAATATGTAATCTTGAAAGGGTTTTAAATAACTATTCCTATCTCCCAAAGTGGTAAGATTTCAATTTCCCTAAGCTTAGAGAACTTTGTTTATAGTAGTATAACTTTGCAGTTAGATATAATGTCAGTATCTTTAAAAAAAAGAAACTAAAATAAAACCTAGGAACAAAAGTGATTAAGTGATATCTGTGACTATGTGATGCCTTATTTTGTCATTTCTATATTCCCAGCTTGAAATTTAATATAAAAGAAACGCTTTGCTGCTATGTTCTAAGTCCTGTTTGATCCAACATGGAAAAAATATATTGTTTTGAATTTCTTAATAGAAAAAAAAAAAAAGATCTTTGACTGAATTACTAGTTGCTCCTGCAAAAAGAAATTTGGAATTTACCTTTGGTCTATTTCACATCTTTAGCATGTTTTCTTTTAAAAATATTTCTAGATACTAGTGTCTGCTTGATTTTGGTTATCTTAGCTGTAATAAGTAGCCTTGGGACCCCTGAAGGCACACCCCACACACTTATGCTGTGTGACCTAAGGTCACAAGTAATGGCTGCAAGCTAATTGATTGAGAAAGGCTTGTCTGGAGGGGCCTCTTTGCGTCCTCCCTTTACATTCCTAAGTTCTGTGAAAGAGTCACTAGCAGCTCAGCCTAGCAAGGAAGGAAAAAAGAGAGGAAGTTTCTCTGCGTTCTGATTACACTCTGAGTTCCCCTGTAGTGAGCTTACTTCTCTCCACCCACTTCTTACCAAGAACTCTTTCACTTGAAGGTGAACAACTTAAAGCCTGATCTCAGAGTTACCCAAAAAGTGATTTGCGTATTTATTGAACTGAAAGAACAAATTACCTACTTCAGGCTGTGGGAAGCGTATGGAAATTATATTAGAACTTCAGCAAAGTGCACAGCCGCATAAAACAGAAGCCGGGACTCAGACTGACAGGCAAATAAGCCAGCTCGTGGAAGGGGCCTCTGGGTGGCAGCTCTGGGCTATTGGGTGTTGGACAACTATAGGCAAAACTGAAATGGAACAGGGGCAGAAAATAGCACACTGTTACGCTACGCAACCGTTGCTTTCTCATGGTGAGTGCAGATTTAAGATATTATTTAAAGTATACTTTCTATGTTGTAAAACAAGTAAAGAAATCTTTTGTGCTTTGAGGGAAGTTATAGTAAGAGCATTTCTTAAAAGTTCTTAGGCGATTTGGTTTTGTTTCTGCTTGATCTCACATTAAACTTGGCAATGCTAACAGAAATACAATATTTGTATTGTCTTGCGTGTCCTTTTTCTTAAAGTTGTCCTTTTGTTTAAATCATGCTTCTCTTCAACCTGAATAAACATTGTTTTAGGCAAATCATGTGTGGAATAGATAATAAAGGAACAACAGTGTGACAGAATATATGTAAACATTTCATTTAGTCCAACTTTGTGTCACTTCTCCACGACTTCATGTTTTGCCGCCTTATCTCGGGAATATATAGCACAGTCTCTATGAAAAGAGCTTTGTGTGAGAATTCCAGCGAGTTAAAGGGTCAGGGCCTGTGTGTTATCTGACTGCCACCAAGACTCACTAGGGTGTCCTCTATTTTTAATCTAAAATAGGGGAAAAAGTGCATCTTTACATATTAAAAAGTAAGTGTGTTTTGATTCCAGCAGTTGCCTTCGTATAGTTTATGTGTGTTATTCCTGGCAAAGGATTGTTTAAGCTTCTTTTGAGAAGCAGCATGCAAACTTCTTTTGTTTCTTTTTGGCTTGTTTGCTCACATTTCACTGCAGAAACTTTGCACACAGTTTTTTGTTCTATGTTTTTTAATTTTAAATATCTTGAAACAATACTGAGTAGTTTTTATTTCAGTGCAAATATCTTGGAAGTTAGTAAGCTTGCTTTTTCTGGGAAAAAAAAAATACCTCAGAGAATAAATTGTGCTTAATTCCTAGTTTAGCCATACTTAAAATCCTGTTTTAAATGTGCTGCTTCTTAAAAAAAATCAGAGTCTACAAGGAGTATTCCTAGAATGTTATAGACGAGATTCTTCTGCAAAAACTGCAAATTCAGTATTGTGAATTTAATAAGTGCCAAAATATTATTGCTATTGTTGACTTTGTTTAGAAAGCAGCTTTATTAACAAGGTGACTGCATTAGATGTTACCAAATGAAAGGTGAAAAATATGTCTTCCATACTGCTGATTTGATAGAATACAGAGGTCTGCATTGTTACTGTGTTTCATGCTCACTTAAACTTTTTAAAGAGCACCTCTGTAATACAAATTTTGAATAATAATTTTAAAAATGAAATTTACTAAAGTAAGCTCCTTATATTTTGAGACGTATAGCTTCTGTTTGCTAAAGTAAATTAATAAATGGAAAAAATATATTGGAGTAATTGTGAAGCTGTAAAACTTTACAATAAAAGGAGGAAAGTTTTTAAGAAAAAAAGAATATGTTTTCACTTATGGGACAGTTTTGAAGTACTACTTAGCTCTTCTTTTCTAAAGATTTACGGAAAACTTAACTGTTGCAGAACTAAGTAATAGTCTTGACTTTTATGCTGTATGTAAGAAGGATAATTATTTTTGATCTCTTCTTATGATTTGATACAGGCTTCTTTCAACAATTACAAAATGTGACTGACAAATCCCTTTCTAAGAGAACAAGTTCATTATGTTTGTCACCTGTTACATTCATTCTTTCTTTTGCCTACATACACAGCTCCTAGCTGTTTATTAGTGCTGCAGGAAGGTGAAAACCTTTTTTTTAAGAGAAAAGGTTTAAAGGTTTATTTGCATGAACATTTTGAGGTTTCTAAAATTATATTCTCGTCAGAATCACCCAGTGTTTTTAATAAGGTCTTTTGTTATGATCTCGATATGAATGGTCAGAACAGGAGATGTAAATTGTTTGAGTTTTTCTTTTAATATGTAAGTAAAGTTAAGGTGTGACTGAGGATTTTTGAAAGGCTTTGCCAAGACATAAGCCTTTTGAAAATTTCTCCCTTTGCTACAAAGACTATAAAAAAATGTTTACGCCTTACTTATTCCCTTCAAACCAATCCAGAGACCAAAAATTAAAGAGAACTTCATTATTCTCCTCCGTTATAAACTCTAACAACAACTCAGGAAGTTACCCTGCTTTGGGGAGGGGCTACAAAAGAATGGGGTTCCCTCTAATGGAAGTACCTAAATTGTGATAAACAAAAGATAGAAAGGTCTGCTGCTAAGTTTTACTCACACTTAATCTTAAACTACTATCTTCAGTCTTTTCCATTCATATTTACTTATTGATCGGTTACTGAGGTGAAGACATCTTTTAAAAACTACTAGACCTAGAGTCTGTCATACAGAGTAAAGTAAGTCAGAAAGAGAAAAACAAATACCGTATGCTGACACATATATATGGAATCTAAAAAAAAAAAAAAAATGGTTCTGAAGAACATAGGGGAAGGACAGGAATAAAGATGCAGATGTAGAGAATGGACTTGAGGACACAGGGAGGGAAAAGGGTAAGCTGGGATGAAGTGAGAGAGTGGCATGGACATATATACACTACCAAATGAAAATAGAGAGCTAGTGGGAAGCAGCCGCATAGCACAGGGAGATCAGCTCAGTGCTTTGTGACCACCTAGAGGGGTAGGATAGGGAGGGTGGGAGGGAGACGCAAGAGGGAGGAGGTATGGGGATATATGTATATGTATAGCTGATTCACTTCATTATAAAGCAGAAACTAACACACCATTGTAAAGCAATTATATTCCAATAAAGATGTTAAAAAAAGACTACAATCAACCATAGCATTATTTTAAAAAACATGATTTTAAGAAGGTATATATTTTCTTATATAAGGCTTAATTTTCCACAGATGTTTAAATTTTTTATTAGGTTAATAGGAAACAACGGAACTATGTTCACAAATTAATATACAGTTATCTCTCTTATTTCTATATAAAACATATTGGTGATTCATTGTCCTTCCCCTACATTACTATATTACACCAGATTGCAGTGTGTGTGTGTGTGTGTGTGTGTGTGTTTTCACGTTTGCACTTATGAGGTCACAGACAGAGTGACAGAGTAGCCTGGACATATGCTAGGGTTATGACACTCTTTGACTTACTTCCTTAAATCTCATGGTCACTAAATATCAGGGTTTTTGCTGTACCCTGGTAGCAGTAGACATCTGTTGCAGTGAATTTATGCCTTCTCTATTGAGGATGAATATCATATTGGCTGTATTATTGTTTCAATTACATTCATCAATTTGCTTTTAAAGATGAATTATTCTATCAAAATATAGGGCAGAATTTATAGGATTAGATTCTGTCATCTCTGACAAATTATTTGTCCTCAAAGGCTTTCCTAGAGAGTGGCCGTATGGTTTTTATTATTCTCCTTACAGGGAAGAGAGCATAGTGGTTGTTCATTTTTCTAGACACTTTGATCTTAGGACTCACATCTTTCTTAAATTATGGAAATTTTCAAAATTTTCTTTTCAAATATGGCTTCTTTTACCATTAGCTCTAATCTCTTTTTCTGGTACATCCTAGTATATATATGTTGAAGCTTCACAATATATCATACATATTTCTTAAATTCTCATTCATAATATATTATAACCTTTCTGTGCTACATTTTTTCTGAATTGCTCAAGAGATATCTTCCAATTTACTAATTCTTGTTTTGACTATATCCATTCCAGAATTTTTTTCAGCTGTATTTTTTTTTCCTGGTTATTCGAATTGATTCTTATACCACTTTTATTATTTCATCTCTACTTACTTTTTTGTACATTGTATTGACATTCTTTCTTACTTTGTCTCTTCAAGGATACTAACATGCTTATATTGAAATTCTGAAATTGACCTATTATTTTCATGTCATCTGGAATGACTTCATTGACTTTTAAAAAAATTTTTGCTGGAAATCTTTTTATATGATTTTACATGTCTTGGAATTTTGGTTTTCAAGCTTAACTTGAGTGAGAGGGATTTAAAAATGTTTTAAAAATTTCTCTGTCTCTTTCTTTGTTAGACCCACCCCACCCTTATTGTCATAGAGTAGGCCCTGCACACTCTCCATCCCCAGCTCAGAATCTCTGATAATGGGGATATCATGTATCTAGTCACCAAGTCAAATAGTAGTTTGTTCCAGTTGCTGACTGTCAGGTTATGGCTGCTGCCTTTGGCCTCCCTACTAAGCAGCTCTGTGTAAACCATGGGTCCAGGGAGGTAGTCAGTTATTCAGCTTCCTGTTTTCTTGCACTCAGGTTTTAATCAGTAAACATGGCACTGATTTTCACTCCCTGTGGGGCAAGTGTGGCACTCTAGTTACCTTACAGATAGGGAAATGCTTGCCTCTTATTCCAACAACCAACTGGTGCATTGCAGCTCACCAGCTGGTGCGTTGCAGCTCACTTTCTATTTCTATTCTATCTCTAGTTTGCAGAAGGATTTGGCTTGGTTTTGATATCACTTTTATATGATCTCATTTATTACCGTTATATGTTGGAAGCAAAGGCAAGAGGTTCAAACCATATCTTGACAAGTTTCCCAACTCATGGGCTTTGGAATCAGAAAATGTGGGTTCAAATTCTGACTGATTTATTACCTTAGGAAAAGTCTTTAATTTCTTAAAAGTCTCCATTTCTTCCCATCAAAAATATTTATAGCAATGCTTGTCTCATAATGCCATTCTAAGCATTGAATGAGATAATGTATGGAAAGTAGTTAGCCCTGTGCTTAACTATATTAAATATGCAAATTCTAGGGAGTAAAAAAGCAACCAAAGCCAAAATAAAACTAGACTCTATAAATCATGAAGTGAATGAACGACAAAGGAAATGTAATTCTTGTTTCTTGTATTCTGAGTGAACGCAGCATTATTATTTTTGATAGCTAAAGTTCTAAAGACGAATGCCAAGAGCGTGTCTAACAGATAGGTAAATATTCTGTTACAATATCTACATACTTTAGTAAGTATAAGTGAATATATTTCATAGAATTTCAGTAAAGCATTTTGCAAAATGACCTTTTGGTATAGTTATTCTAAATCCAAAATAGAGTTATTCTTAAGGACAGTAGAAGAGTGTGAGGTATGTGGCATGGGAACATATTTTTGGATTGTTCTTTTGACTTTATTAACAGTTATATATAATACATGTTATATATATATATGTATACAGTATACAAATTATACATATTATGTATGTATATAACAGTTATATATATATTTCAGTTTCACCCAAGGATGGGTTTCTGTAATAGTGAAAAAAAGAAGGAAAGGGGGTCTTTTGTAAGGGTTTCAAAGTCTTGTTTTGTAGCCGATTCGTAATATTAGTATCTTTTCAAAACATCTGTTTTGATGGATTAGGGTTCAAATTGACTATATTGTCAAAGGGTATGTTTAGCTGGGTGGGAAATGAGTTTCTGAAAATCAAAAGGTTTTAAAAGATGAAGAAAAATGAGAATAAAGACAAGTGAGCCGCTTCTTGGAAGTAGTCTTAGATTTTGAAAACAAAGAAAATAAAGACATGTTTCTAAGAAGCTATTGCCAGGATGTCCTCAAGTAGAACATTTATGAAATAAGCATTTTATTTTCCTTTCTTACCACTGTTTTTTTCTCTATCATGTTAGTTCTCTCTTTCATTTCCATTTGTAGGAACACCTTCTGCTCATTTCTTAAATATTCATGAGCTTCAGTACTCCTTCCTGAGCTGGCTTTTCTTTTACTATCCTCTCTTCTTTGTTCTCATCCATCACCATGACTCAGATACCATTACTAGCCAATCTCTAGCCCATTTCTCTCTCCCAAACTGTAAATCAGTATATCCAATTAGCCACAGGCACTTCATATTCAAAACATGTACAAATCTGAATCATCATCTCCCTGCCAGAACCCTTTTTGATCTCAGTCTGTCATACACCTGGTTGCCCAAAACGGAATCAGGATGTGAAAACCTGCCTTCCTTATACTTCTCTCTCCCACACATTTAAGCTTTATAAAATATTGATTCTATTTCTAAGCATTTCTTTTTCTGATCATTTCTCTGATAACATCAACACATTTCCTACCATCTGACTGAGATTGTGAGCCACTTCAGAGTTGTATAACTCAAGGACGAGGAAGCTTGGGTCTGTCTCCAAAATTCTCATCTGGCATTGGTTGAGGGTTACTCCTGAGACCATTAACTCTAGAATTCCAGCACACCTCCTAACAGTTCAAGTATGTTCTTGGCTAGAGAACACCCTCAGGCAGAAAGTTTCAGGTACTTGCAGTAAAATTCCTTCAATGTGTAAAGTCAATATGAATGCCAAAGATATATGAGTAGTACAGCAAGAGCTTCTGCACTGTACACTTAGAGGCAAATGTGTTGCAAATAGCAAATCCAAATGTTTGCTATTTCAAACAGCACTGCACATAACATCATTTGTATATGTCCCCTTGTGAGCATGTGGATTTTTCTTAGGGTCTGTATCCAAAAGTGAAATTACTGGGCTGTGAGAGATATGTGGTCTCAATTTTAGGACTCTGCAAATTACTCTCCTAAATAGTAAAATTACTCTCTGAAGTTGCTATACAAATTTCTGCTTCCTTCAGCAGTTATTAGAGTACCCTTTAACCACATTTTTTTCAACCTTTAATATTGCCCAGTGTTTTAATTTTGGATATCTGTTGAGTAAAATGGTATGTTAAACTTCTTCAGTTTGATTTATTTTTATTTCTAATGAACTCAGAAAGATTTCCAATGAATTTCTGAAAGTAGGTGAGCAATGGAGACCTTGGCTATAAAGAGACTACAATACGCTACTCATTTTTTAATGTGAATGCAACTTTATTTATTGACAATTCAAATGCCCTCTTCGGTTAATTGCTTGTTATACCTTTGCCAATTCTTTGTTAGGCTGTTTGTCTTTTTCTTGTAGACTTTCTGGCATTATTTGTTTATTGTATCCCATCTGCTTTACTCCTCCTCACCATAGGTACCTTTGCAGAGTGTCTTTCTGAATGTAAAGCAAATAAAAAACATAGATTTTTGTCCCATCTCATTATATACAGTACTTTAAACCATGCTTTGGTCATGTAATATACTGTGGAGTTATTTCAGGGTATGCAAGAAACTGTGATGCAAACTATGAGAGATGAAAATATGAACACAACACACAGTCTCTCCATTGAAAACTTGGTCTTACAGGTGACTTTAAGAGAGTTATAAAGTGTTATGGGAATTTAGAGAGAAGATATTTATTTTCCCATTGAAAAATTAATATTTTTCAAAACAGTTGAGAATCATGCATCAGGAGATACAATTTATTCCTACGTTTTACCCAGCATCTTATATATCAAGTTTTCTATAGCTGTGGAAAGTTTGCAAATTTGTAATTAAAGAACATGTGTTTTAAGGGCCTACTGTATATCAACTGTGACAAGTATTAGTGGGGATGTAAAAGTGAACAAAGCAGATAATCCTTAAGTTCATGGGAAGTAGAAGCTGAGAACTAAATAACAATTAGGAAAGAGTGGATACAGTATAAAAGGGCATTCTGGGAGATATAGTATATTCATTGACAGGGCACCTGGGTTTCAGGCTGAAGGATGTTTGAGAAGTAAAGATAGCCAAGTAAGCATGGAGAAGGCGCTAGGCAAAGGAAAGGTGTGCAATATTATGAAATTGAGAATGTGGTGAGTTTGAGGAACTGCAAGTTCAAATTGGATGGAATAGAGTTCTAGGGGTGGTGAGTAGCTGAGAAGAAACTTTAGAGATAAGTACCGGCTCAGTTTTGAACGGCCTAGTTTGAATTCTATCCTAAGGACACTAGAGACCTATTTAAAGGATTTAATAAGGCTGTCAAAAGTCAGATATTACTTTAGATAGAAAAATATCCTGAGAGATTAGTGGTAGTTAAAACCATGACAATTGGTATATTTCTCAAGAAATTCCTTCATATGGCTACTATTGTTACTTAGAGGGTTCAAAACAGGTTTCAGGTTATCTGTAAATGGCCAATGTTTATATTCTGTGTGTATATATATATATATATGTGTGTGTGTGTGTGTGTAATCTTCATTAAATTATCAAACTTGTCATTGACTAAAAAATTTAAGAATCACTAGGTTAAATTAAGAACCTAGTTGATTATTCAGTCATAAAAAAGTCAGAAATCCTGCCATTTGCAACAATATGGATGAACCCTGAGAGTATTATACTAAATGAAATGTCAAATAGGGAAAAACAAATACCGTATGATCTCACTTACATGTGGAATCTAAAACAACCAAACTCATAGAAACAGAGAACACATTGGTGGTTGTCAGAGGTAGGGGGAAGGGAGTGGGAGAAATGGATGAAGGTGGTTATCTTCCACTTATAAAACAAGTAAGTCCTGGGGATGTAATGTATAGCATAGGAACCACAGTTAACAGCAGTGTATATTTGAAAGTTGTTAAGAGAGTAGACCTTAAAGGTTCTCATTACAGGGAAAAAAATTGTTAACTATGTGAGGTGAGGTGATGAATGTTAGGTAAGCTTATTGTGGTAATCATTTCACAGTGTATACATACATAAATCACATCATTATGTTGTACATCTTAAATTTATAAAATGTTATATGTCAATTATATCTCAATAAAACTGGAGTAAAAAAAAAAAAAAAAAAACTGTAGTTGGCCAGAAAAGAACCCTTGAGAAAATCAGTATTTAAGGAACAGACAGCGGAAGAGAAGGAGTTCAAAGGGAAAAAGAAGAGTGGTCAGAGCAATAGCAGAGGCAATCATAGAAGTCAAGTGTGTTAAAGGCTTAGTAGCTATAAGAAAACGATTCCAAAATTAAGTCCTTTGAATAAAATAGAAGTTTATTTCTTTCATACTATAAGCCAGCCTGTGTAGGCAATGGTGCTGTTCTGCTCCTCCAGGCCATTCAGGAACCCAGGTTCCATCTGCCTTGTTGCCTTGGTTGGGTTGCAGGCATTCCTGAGCTCACTCAGGAAGAGATAAAGAACCAAAGTTCAGGGACAGCAGCCTGTCTTTAAGTTGAAGACAGCCTAGGAATTATATATGATATTTCTGCTCTGCTCATCTAAATTTAGTCACACAGCCACAAATGGATGTGAGAAAACTGGGAAATCTAGTTTCCACTGGGAGGCCATGAGATTAGGAAAAGGGGCAGAGTGAATTTTGGGAGAATAACCAGCAGTTGCCACACCAACTTTTTAAGTTAAAACAATACTTAGCGATTAGATTAGATTATCCATTTAATATGTTTATTGAGCAGTTCCTCTATTTGGTCATTATTCTATGCGGTAAGTGTACAGACATTTAAAAAAATCCGCTACCAAATAGCTCATATTCTAGAAAGGAGAGATAGGTACTAAACAAATTAACAAATAAATATGTGACATAATATTAGAAAGTAATAAGTACTAAGAAGAAAAAGTGAAAGGATAGAAGTGCTATTTTTAGCTAGACTAGCAAGGGAAAATCTATTAAAAACTGAAAAGCGTCCTTTGAAAGACAAAATATTGAGATCTCCCTCTTTGGGGAAGAATTTGCAGTTGAGTTGAAAGCCTAGAATATTGGTTGAAATAGGATGAGGATGGGGACATATGTATATGTATAACTGATTCACTTTGTTATAAAACAGAAACTAACACACCATTATAAAGCAGTTATACTCTAGTAAAGATGTTAAAAAAAAAAAAGACATAGGATGAGGAAAGTTGCTAATTCAGAGATTCAGAGTTAAAGGAGAGTTATCTTTTTAAGGATTCGGGAGAGAAAATTGACCATGATTATAGCCTAACTAGAAAATGCATATAGAGATGAGGATATTGCATGTCCTAGTGCTGGAAGGAGGGGCATGATGGGCATGGGTGTAAATAGTTCGTATAGGATGACCTCATTTTTCCCAAGTAAGAATCAGGAAAGCTACGGAGAGTGAGAGCTTTGTAGGTTGTATCAGGTTCTTGATAACAATTATGAAAGTATGGAGTTATTGTGGGAAACCTCCAGCAAATATGAGAAGCCCAAATCTAAGAGAGAAGAATTGTGTTATGGGATTGAATCTGTGCCGGGTTTTTTCAGGGTGTGGGTAGTAAACAGGTCCACCAACCCTGGGTAAGAGAGGGTGAAAATGAGAGTGGTTTAAGTGATGAAGCATAACGTCTATTCCACATGGCAAGAGGAATGGTTTCCTTCAGGAGAGAATAACTAAGGAACCACATGCCCAGTTCTAGATTATGCCTGAGTTTGTAAAGTGACTGAGAAATGTGTTTCAGATTATATTTTTCAGGACAAGTTTCTTTTTTATTAACTTGCTATTCAAAATTCTGAATTTTTAATTTAGTTGACTTCCTTGTTTTTTTGTGTTGGATTGTTATGTAGGGTTGTAAATTCACTGTCACAGTTATGAAATTAGGAAGACAAGTCATAAAATTATTAAGAAATTAAAACCTTAAGTGAACACCTATTGAATTATGTCATTTGGTTTTTCTTTAACATCTGCTGGTCCCTAGTAGAAATACTGTTTATACTTCATGGAATAACTAAGGAAATGGAAACTTTGGGGGGGAAAAAAAACATGTAGTTTATAAGCTATTTATTAATTTACTAAATGTTTAGTATCATGTATGTCATCTTTCATATGCCATTAATCCACTGACTTAACCCGTGAATTAAATCATAGAACTGTCACCCCTTCTTGGCAAGTGTATTTTTCTTGATAAGTTGATTCTATTTTTTTCCATGTTTTGTTCTTTATGTCTGGATATTTGCCTATGCCCACCTAAACCACATCTTTTTATCAGAAATGACATCAGTATAGAGAAATCATGGCCAGAGCTATCAGGATTTTTTTGCATTTTGAAAGTAATACCTTAACATTATGACATTTTCTGTTCTTTCAAGGCTTTTAGTTTCTTTTTATAAAACTATTCATAGTTTCTGTTAATTTTCTGGTTCTCAGATTAATCCAAGATATGTCTAATTTAGCCTTTTTGAGGTATTGTTGTTGACTTGTCTCCAAGCAAGCCCATCTTCCTAGTATTTATTTTTCTATGGGATATTTTTTTTTAGTTTGTTTTTCCTCTAAAACGGCACTAGAGTCTTTATGATTTTCTTCTGGCCTTTCAATTGCATTAACTTATTTTGTCTGGCTTCTCCTACCTTTCCTTCTGGAAGATATAGCTGATTTCTGCATTCACACCTCATAATTTGTTACTTTGATATGAAATGCCTTTTTGCCTTCAGATCTCTGCACAATCTTTCATTACTCTGATTTGTATTGCCATTTCTTGATGCTGTGAGTTTTTCCTACACTGTTCCCCGTTGCTGACACAGTCCACCACCCCTCAGCAGAAATTTCACACCAATTTCTGTAAAATACCTCCCTCAACAAAGAAGAGGTAAACATTTAAACCTCATAACTAAATACAGTATTCTTTGACATCAGTATTTTCTATGTTAAATTCTGATGTCTTATATATGCTGATAATTGGCTTTCTTATTGTTCTCACCTTCTCAATATTTTCTTGTCAGTCAGATGCAAATTAGTAAGATTAGATTTCATATGTTCTTGAAGGCAGGATATCACCACAATGTAGCAAGATTTTTACAATCAATATTCATTTGTACTGTTTATGCACTAGAAATTACATAGGGGAAAATGTCACAGGAATATGGCTCAAATCATCTAGGTTTAGGACACTTTAATCAACATTTAGAATTCTTTTCTCCTGTGGATAGAAAAGATGATCAATGCTTGCTAAATGTTATTAACCTTTTAATCACTGTTATACATTTAGCAAATCAATTTAATCATCTATTGGGTGATTAGAAATGACTAGTTAGGGAGATCAGCTTAGTGCTTTGTGACCACCTAGAGGGGTGGGATAGGGAGGGTGGGAAGGAGATGCAAGTGGGAGGGGATATGGGGATATATGTATATGTATAGCTGACTCACTTTGTTATACAGCAGAAACTAACACAACATTGTAAAGCAATTATACTCCAATAAAGATGTTAAAAAAAATGACTAGAGACAGAAATTTAGAAAAGCAACATTGATGCTTGATACACATGTACAAACATACACAAGTAGATTGATAGACACACGTCATGGAACGTTGTATTTCATATTTTATCTGCCTAAGTTACTGAAATACTTTGAATTAGATCAAGTCAAAATGAATTCTGTGATTTGGAAAATCCAGCACACAGCACTAAAAATGAGGAACCAGAAGGTGTACTCCTTGGAATTTTTTTTTAAAGATTATTCATGAATCATGTAACTTTAAAATAATATTAATCTTTAGGAAAATTTGGGGGATTGACTTTCTTTAATGCTTTTAGAGCCAAGGGATTCAATTTTTTAAATAGGGAAAATTTTGCATTTATCATACATTTGGGAGCATCGAATCTTTCCCTCACTTGCTAGACACAGGGATGCAAAGGTAACTAAGACACAGTTGCCTCTTTCAAAAAGTTCTTGCATTTTTTAGTTCACTTCACTTTGCAGAAAGTGTGACTATTGTTTATAATGCTATTATGTCCCATTTCTTTTTAATTGTTTTGAAATAATGACTACTGATATAGATTAACTTTTTGAGGGATTAGCCTAAATGCTTTAACTTGTTTTACTGGGAGGAGTGCTACGTGTTCCCTATCAGCAAACTAGGAATGGACTAGTTACATTCCCAATCTCTTTCCAGCCACTCTGGCAGGTACTTTGGGATCCACAGAGGAATATCTGACATAATTCCTGCTCACCAGTAGTTGAGTGGAATTAGGGAGAGTTAAGTAACAGAATTTCTTTGACATTTTTTAGAAAAGTCAGAATATAAAGACTCATTTAGAATATAAAGTGTTACCAAATGAATGCCATAGAAATACATAGCAAGGCGAAAACAGTCTGAAAGACTTGGTAATAAATATTATGTAAGAGCAAAGCACCTGCTAGGCCTTGAGTGATGGGAAGGACTGAGACATATGGCTACGGATTTAAAAGTCTAGCTGAATGGATTCAGTGCTAGCAGGAGTGTCTGTAGACCAATTCCATACAGATGTCGCAACTCCCAGAAGAGTAAGTGTGTCCAAATATAGAAACTGTTAGTTAGATCCAAGCAAAAGCTTGAGGATGGGTTCAGCACTGGAGAAAAGAAAAGATGGCCATTCCACTCGAAGTAGGGTCATTCCAGCAAATCTATCCAAAAATAAGATCATTATGGCAATATTTATTATTTTTCACAGTAATAACTGGCTGATTAGTCTGCAGGCCTATGCTAGGAAGGCCACATTTGCTGACATAATAGATAAAATCCCAGCAGTTTAGAAGTTTAGGACTTACTCAGAGCATAGTCCAGGGCAGTACGCCTTGGGCAGCTTTCTGCTCAGGTTCGTTCCTCTTGCAGCTCCACCAACATCGACTCCCACAGTCTCAAATTACGAGTTCACACATGAAAGGAGTTTACAGTTCTGACATGGAACATCAATCCTACCCACACTCTGCTCTCTTCAGAGCTCAGCCACATGGCCATCTATACCTTGTGCAAGTGAATCTGGGAAATGTGGTCTGTCTGTTCTCCCAAAAGAAAAAACCTCAACCGCTTATTCAAATAACACACACTTCTATTGTGTGTACAGATCTCTGAGTCCGGTACTGTGGAGAGTATCTCTCAATAAGCAAGACATACCTTCTGCCTTCAAATTCTTAGACAGAACTATACGTAAATAAATGTTAATGCAAGGCCAGATGTATTGGGTTCTATAATAGAAGGATAAAGAACCTCTTACAAAGGAAAACTTCCGAGAAAAGGCGAGATTTGAGCAGAGTTTGAAGCATAAATAGGGGCTCACCACCACGTAGAGGTGGAGGGTACGGCATGAAAAGTGACATGCGAACAGGCTGTATCAAATGGCTAGAGATGACAGTCTACGATAGGTACAGAAATAAAGATGTCTGAAAGATATTTGGGGACCACAACATAACAGACCTTAAACACTCTGTTTATAGTTCAGGAGCCATTGCAAAATCTGCAGCATATGCTTAGGAAAGAAAGCCGTGTTCAGCACACATTAGAATGGAAAGAAATTAGGGATGGGAGTGGCGGGGAGCTATTTGAACTAAGGCAGTGGGAATGGAAATGAGAGAACAGTTAATGCAAAACATTTGAAAAAGTAGATTTGAAAAGACTTTGAGATTGTTTGTGTTGGTGAGTAAATCCAGTGATTTTTGCATTTCACCGACAGAGTGTTCTTGATGGTTAATCCTTGGGAATTATTTGATGAGTTCAAAGAGCACGTATAGTTGATCTCATTAGCTAAGGGAGTGTTAAAATCTGCCAAGGCAAGAACTTTGAGCAATGACATCTCTGGGGCCTTGAACTTGAGAGAAGTGCAACAGAGATATCTAACTTCTATTGTAGCCACAAATTACCATATTTTGAAAAACAATTTCTGAACAAGAAATAATACAGAATAGGTCACCTCCCATCCTTTAAGCCCTAAGTAGGCAAGTGTATGCCTTTTATCTCTAAGCAACTTCCCGTGACCAAAATCCTCACTCCACATTCTCTTCTAGACTTACTGTCAGGATATAGATAGTTTGAAATTATGCAGAAAGGTAAATAACTTTAGAGAGTTTGAAGTCTTCATCAGCCCTTTTAATTCTGTTATACTTCAGTGAAGAAGAGGGTAATACCAGAGCGCTTCTCAAGTGGCACATGAAGTCTCCTCTGTACGTTAAAGAATATTCCTTACTTAAAATGCTCTCTGGGAGTGAGGGCTTTGAGGGCCACTTCTCCCCATTTTTACAATGCAAGGGAAGTATTTAAATGTTTAAGGAGTAAAATAGCCTCTTCAACTCCCGTTAGACCTGCTAGCAACAATTTACCAGATGTAAAACATCAAGAAGTGTTAATGGAGAGTATTTGAAGCCTGGTCTCCAGGTGCTCTGCCCTAAGAAAATTTTTCTATTAGCTACTGAAAATCTTAACCCCTCCAAGAAGACAGTCTAACCCTTGTTAAAGTCAAAACAGAAGATCCTCATCAGTTCCTGCAGAGAAGAGGTAACAAAGTTTAGATGACAACCATGGTGTTATAATTAATATGTAGGGACTTCCCTGGTGGTGCAGTGGTTGAGAATCCACCTGCCAGTGCAGGGGACACGGGTTCGAGCCCTGGTTCAAGAAGATCCCACATGCCGCGGAGCAACTGTGCCCGTGCGCCACAACTACTGAACCTGTGTACCTAGAGCCTGTGCTCCGCAACAAGAGAAGCCACTGCAATGAGAAGCCCGCACACTGCAAGGAAGAGTAGCCCCCACTGACCACAATTGGAGAAAGCCCGTGCGCAGCAACAAATACCCAACGCAGCCAAAAATTAAAAAAAAAACAAAAAAAACCCCTGTACTTAAAAAATAATAATAATAATTAATATGTAACTTTTAGATCGAAAATTTACTTTATTCCAAATTTCAGAGAAATAATCTTACTTCCATTAAGCAAATTATATGCTATGTTGAAAATAAGTTGAGACTACCAATTGGAAATACAATAGACTAGCAGAATTCAAATGAAAATGTATTATTATAAAAAATTTCATCTCATAATACAGTTTTCAAATGGGTTTAGTTACAGTAATTTATAGCATTTATGTGTTCTTAAAATGCTTTGATCTAATGTGTAGCTTTCCTTTTAATAATGGATAAATTTTCAAAATATTGAAGAGAGAGGAACAGGACATCCTAAAAGTGACTGAGATAACATTTGTTCATTCCTGTTCATTGACGGTATCCTTTTGATAAAGTGAGTGGAAAAGGACTGATTAGTTATCAGAAAATATGGGTTTAGCTTAGGTTACTCTCTTGTTGACCACAAAACTTGTTTGAGTTCTTATCCATGATAACCACTCTATCCACTGCATAGATTTACTCTGAGGACCAAATTATAATATTTCAGCATACATAGAGAGAAGTATGAAATACTCTTGAGGTCTCTCCAGTATTTTTATACTATGACCTAGCTCTACTGACTTAATCCCCATGTCCTATGTTGTGTCTTTTTGATCACTCAAAAGCTCTGTAAAGGAGTCTTGGTACCCAGGCTACCAGTCTCAATTTTCACCACCTGGGAGAATGATACAGTTTTTGCATTTTAGTAAAGTAAAATACTGGGACAGTGATAAGGATAAAGAAAGAAAAAAATTGTATTCTATAATTGGTTGCTGCCATAGGGTTATTTTTTCCCACATTGCAATTCTTATTATATCATACCAGTCTACTTAAAACCATCCATTAATATTTTATAAATCTCTTGGCACTTATTTTGGTGTTTCTTCAAAGTTATCTTATGAATCTGTGATTTGAGGATTAGGCTGAAAATGTGTAACGATTAGGTACTCTTCTTAAGGTTTGCTTGCTGAATTCAAATAAAACCACAATTCTGTTGTTTTTTTTTTTCTGATAAAATTTAAAGGCTAACTCCCACCAACTTTTAAATAATATGCAATTGAAGGAAAAAATTGTTTTGTTTGTTGATTTTTTTTGGGGGGAGGTATCCCTCAAAACCATTTCTCCCACCTTGTAGGATTGTACTACAAAGGGACTAACTGTTTAGGACACATAACTTATTATTTAAACAAAGCAACAAAAATTTTAAAAAAGGAAAGCTAGGAGTGAAAACAACTCTGGGGCTAAGTTTGTGTACGTAATAACTGGGTAAATCCTTTGGTGAAATACATTGGGTAGTTATAGGGATTTGATATGTAAAATAGAGTGAATTTCATATGGACATGATTTGAACAGCCAAAATATTTATGATTAAATAAAACATTTCCCAATTAGGGGTTATGGGCATACGTTAAAGTAACAAATTTTGTCAAGTGTCTCGAAAGTCCTAAACGATTTGGTGGATAAGCAGTCAAAATATTAGGATGAATGAGTATATGTGAGAGTGTGTTTGGTTTGTTTTCCTATCCTTTTATAACTCCTTTAAGAGGTAAGATGTATCTTCTGGTTCTTTTACAAGGGTAGGATTTTCATTCACCTCTACTTTTTTTTTTCCAAAGAGAGAAACCTTAAGTTTCCAGATGTGTACAGAAAAGATTAAACATTTTAGCTACTATTTTATAATTTTTTCCTTGCTTGTCAAAAGCAATAATATTACCATCATTCAATGTGTATGATAATGTTGACAATTCAAAAGATTTTGAGAACAAGCTTATTATTCATGGGAAATTTACAAATGACTGTTGATTCCCCTAGATTTCTAAAACAAAGCAAAATTAATTTTAGGTCCTACAGATCTAAGGTAACTGTCTGCAGCTTAATAAGCATCAGGAAGAAGATGAACTGAAAGGCAGGAAATACAATCTAGCAGTGAAATTTGTTCAGTTATGGAGGAAAGTTCCAACGGAAATGGTGGAAGTACCGGCTTACCAGCACTTTGGATAAGTGAAATCCAGTTCGACAGAGGGCTAAATTGCATTCAGTAAGAATTTAATATTGCTCTAAAAACGAATGCCTCCCATATCGCTTATATTTATTTAATGAGTAGATTTCTGAGCTGAAACTTTGACATTTTACTGTCAGTTTTAAGTAAGTTGGGCAAATCAAGGTATGGAAATTGGACATATACAGTAAATGAAATTTTTTTCTCCCTGGTAGGATTTGGTTGCTTATGAATATATAGCAGGTTCTGTAATACCCAGAGGTCCTTAGTTCCAGTAACACTGAGGATGTAGTAGATGTTTAGTAAATACATGTAATTACTTAAGTTGTATTGTAAATATGTATATAGTACAATCTTAAATTATGTTAGGAGAAGAACATGTTTGGTTTAGTGAAACAGATTTAGTCACAGTACAAAGCCTTAGAACTGGCGACTTAAAATGTATCTTTAAATTGGTAGAAATGCAGAAGAACATGCAGGTTAGAAATGATGGGATGGTAACTTAGATTTGATTATAGCAAGATTGAGCTAAGCAGCTGTTGAGATTGGATAATGATATGTGAGTTTCTCATCAGGCCTGTAACATGTTTCCACTAATACAGATTAAGAATGTCTGGATGAACTAAAATTTATCCCTGTGGCTTTTGCATAACATAATTAAGCCTTGCTAATGCAAGGTATTTTTATTAAGTGAAAAATGATGTTTAAAAAGTTATGGAAATGGCTACAAGATCAATTGAACTAAGGACAAACGTTGGCACTCATAAGAGTAATGCAAAAAAAAAATTTGTCTATTTTTGTTATATAGAGTTTTCAGAACACAGAGTCTTGTTTATGTGACAGGCACATGAAGGATGGTTTCAATTATGCTGACCCTCTTGCTGGAGCTTGTGCACCAGGTGTCCAGACCACAAAATGGAAAATGCAATCTTTGTCTGCTTTACTTAAATACAGTACTGAGATCAGGCTGTCTTTTAAGTGCCTGATTACTATTTAATTACAGAGAATTTCTTTTTAAACAGAACAACCTAACAACAACAAAAAGACAATACAGCACTCGTTTCAGAGTCCCCTGCTCCTTCCTTTCACATAGGAAGAATGTGATATATCTAATAACCTTACACTGCTGGGTTTATTAAGTGGTAGTCATTATCTGTTTTATAAAAGCTATCTTTAAAATATCTAATGGGAATATTTCTGTTGACTAATAAAAGCCAACTAAAACTATGAATGCAAAGTAATCATGTTCATTCTTACAGCGTTTTTATGTAAGGATTTTAAAGTAACCGTGATGTGGTAATAAAAACTGTTAATCTAGAGTGAAAACATGGGAATTCAAATTCCAGCTCTGAAGATGTGGCATGCTATCTCTAAGCAAGTTTGTTAACTTCTCTGAGCCTAGATTGATCATCAGTAAAATGAGGCTAATAATTCTTACCCTAGTGGGCTGTTGAGAGAATTAAATGAGGTGATTTATATGAACCGCCATCTTAAGAATATATTGATTGAATCTGAGTTTGAGAAATCACAAAAAGTCTCTCAAAGGAGGGAATATGAAATAGATTAAATGATATTTTTGAGAAAATACTACATTTGAAACTATCTTTTATTTATGATTGTGAATTTATCTTTAATTACAGAATAATCACTTCCTTTTCTTTTTATCTCCTTTAAGTGAATTATTTAGCTATCTCTTCTCTAATATTTTGAGAGAAGGTGAATATTTTTTAATATTTATATCATACTTCTAAAAGTATTTCTCATTTTTTTCTTAAGTCCTTTTTTGAAGATTTAGAAAAGCTTTTTTTATCTTTCATTGTCATATTAATTGCTTTTGAATAACCAGACTCATGGGCCCGTTTCCTTGCCCTTAATTTTTGTAAATAAGGACTGGCTTAGATATGTAGGTGATTAACAGGGCCCAGATATTTATATTACTAGGTGTATTATTTAAGAGAAGGCAGAAATATGAACCTGCCAATTAGCAGACCATCAGGACCCTTTTATCTCTTCTTCACCATCTAGCCCTTCTAGCACCTCCATGGAAAATAGATGCTTAAGATGTGGCTGAAAACAAGTGTGAGAACTGAATGGTTGCATAAATTTGATCAGTGAAACTTTCTTAACCATTATAACTTTTACCATTTTATTTCCTGTCAGAGGTTACAGTAATGTAGATATAGCACCAATATTTGTTTTCCACCATTCCACATTTATTTAGCACATTCCATGAGCAGGATAAGTAGGATAAGTTAGGTAAATTGATAAAAAGGAAAGGAAGACCCATATCTTACAAGTATTTTATTTTATAGTATGACAATAAATATAAAAATAGAAAGCAAGATATGAACAAATGGCAAACATACTGCAAACTATTATCAGAAAAGAACTACTATTCTTTTCAGTAAGTTTTATACTTAACCAATTAAGATTAAACATTCATTTTGAAGTAAATTGTTTTACCTTTTAAAAATACATTAGTGCTGAATAGTGAATTAAGATGAACTCAATGTCACTAAAAAAGAGACTTTTTTTACAAGTGCTGTACTTAAAGTGCAGTGTTATTTAATAAATTATCATCCTTAACGAAAGACCTATTGTTCTATTAACCAATTGTCCTTACTTATTGTATAAATTAAGTTGGTAGGTATTAAAGAACTGAAATAATCAAAATGTAGTTGAGTTCATCAAAGAATTATTGGAGGAGGAATTTTCATTATAGTTTTTAAACACATTTTATGAGTAGCTCTCTTTACCCTAGGTCTTTACACTGGGTGCTTTCATACTTAATTATCATTGTTATTATTCCAATTTGGAGATTGGGAAACTGAGGCTGAGAAAGATAAAGTCAGTTTTCTCAAAGTTAGTTTTCCAAGCCTAATGAACTTTGTAACTACACCCCAAGGGGGTGAGAGTTATAAGAAAATCTAAATCCTATCCTTTTCCAATCTGAAATCTACCAGAAATTTTTATTATCTTAAGAGTTTTTCTCTGACACTGAAGAACTTATAATTACTGATATTCTTTCACTAGACTTATTCTTGAGGAACATTGCTTAGAAATAAAGCTAAATTAATATTTCCAGAAGAATAAATAAATAACTTACAAGTACATAAGTTCACTACATTTATATAGTATGGGTATATCATAATATATTAAAACATTCCCATATTATTAGATGTTTATATTGTTTCCATTACTTCATTATTTCTAACATCCCTGTAAGAAATACCACTGTTTTTGCCATGTTTTGCAGAAGTGGAATTGCTAGTTAAAAGCTGAATTTTAAAATCACCCTTCAACAATTTTCTTGACAGTTTACACTTCTACCAACAAAGTCTTTAAGTCTCACTATTAAGAGAAAATGCAAGACATAGATCAATACATAGAATTAATCATATGTATGTTAAAAACCACATATGTAATTTTGTAACATAATAACTTGAATGATGTACACTAAACTCTTACCTCTAGAGAAAGGAATAAAATTGAAGAACAAGAGGAAGGGAAACTTTCTTATATCAAATATGTGTGTATTGTTTGAATCTTTTGCAATTAACATAAGTGTATACACTGTATGTATTTTAAAAATTAAAATAGAGACTCAAATGTAATTAATGTAGAGGTACAAAGTAAATTTCAGAGTTGTAATATGACGGCATTCAGATTCAAATATGTCTGGGCTTATTTTATGGTCGGAGACTTGTATGTACTAGCATGTGAACTTATTTCTGTAGGTAAAAATGGTAAAATAATAAAACTATCTCAGTTTCCAGAACAAATCATTTCCATCTGTACCACTGGATAAGTGTAGTTCTGACTCAACCACATGAATAACATTACATATGTTTTGAAAAAACATTATGTGCTGAAGACCTGAAGCAATTCACATGCTTTGCCTATGGTTAGCTTTGGCAATAAGAAACAAGACAGCTAACAGAATTTTAAGCCGTATCTAGAAATAGTGCCAATTGAATTTAAGCTGAACATGCAGTTTATTTCGGTTGCTTTCCTTCTGCCTAAACTCTGAAGTTCAAAGTTTAACTTGGAGTTGTTTTCTCAAGTTTAGCTGTAGCCAAAGTCCATGAAATGGCTTATGTCTGTCAATAGTTGACCTAATAGACTTGTCCTGTGTTGACATTTTGTTCTTTTCATGCTAGACAGTTTATATAATATAGGTGTATTATTTTCAGTGAGCTCTTCCTTAAAATGAGATTAGAAAATAAATCATGGAGAGTTTTAACAATTATTTGGAATATTAGGGGGTTTTGTAGAGTTTTGGGAGAAATCATTTTTACAGTAATTAATTCATTATTCTTCTTTATTCATTCCTGAATAGCATCAATCATTTATTGAACGCCAACCATGTCAGTAGGGTTATCAAGACAAGACCAGTAGAGTGAGGTTAGAGGCATGAAATTAATGAATTCCATAAAATATTAGAGTTGCTATATGAGAACTTAGTACAAACAGGAGTAAAATAACCAAGAAGAATCCCTTCTACCAGGATGATCAAGGGATACTCATTTAAGTGGGGAAGGTCCAGCAGAATCTGGATGGTTAGAGAGATTATTCATGGGTAGAGATGGGGCCATATTTCTGATATAGTGCACTTTGAGAAGAGAAAAAAAACAACAACATCAAACAACAGGTCTGATATATGCTACTGCTAGAGCATGTAGGTAGGGTTTGGTGAGAGATAAGAATGAAGATAAGGAGATAAAGGAGGGGTCAGATCTTGGAAATAATCAGAAGCCACACTAAATTCCATGGACTTTTTCCTTTGGGTAGTGAAGGCCTTTTAAAGGGTTGTAAGCAGGAGAGCAACTGGACTGTACAGTTTTGAAAGAGACCTTTGGAGGCAGTGCAGTGGAGGAATAGGGGAAGCACAATAAGAGGAATGATTCATTCAGGTAATGGTGAGACATAAAGCCAGAGCACATTGGGGGTGGAGAAGGGTTGATGCAGGATTTGTTAAGGAAGTAGTATTGACAAGAGTGGGTCAGTGATAAAATCTGGAAGATATGGAAAATGCAGTACCATGTGTTGATTCTCAGGCGAGTCATGAGTCAATGAGTGGATGGCGATGCTACCCACCACAGGAATAGGAGGGGAGGTTTGGGAGTGAAGATAAGGAGCTCAGTGTTCAGCTATGCTTTGTTTGAAGTGTATACGGGACAGCCAAGTGGAGATGCCAAGTAACCAGTTGAATATGTGGGTCTACAGGTCAGAATACAGAAGTGGATTAAAGATATAGATTTGTTGGTCATGAGCAGTTAATAAATGGAGTGTTAATATTACTCATGGTGTTGAGAAGATAAAGAATAAAATTAGCAATAGTGATGTGAAGAAACATCACATTTAAATGGAGGAGCCAGTAAAAACTTTTGCCGAAATAATCCATAAGATATCACAATTAAGAGTTTATTAGGGACCTTTGTGAGGTCAGTTTCAGTAACGTAGTGGAAGTGGAAACACCCACTCAGTAGCGCAGTAGAATTAAAAATAAACGGAAAAGTTCAAATGAACAAGTTCATATTCTTTTTTAAGAAGCTTAGCTGTGAAAGGGAGGGGAGGACATTAACTAGAGGGGCTCACAGGATAGAGAGATGTATTACTTGCCAAAATAAGAGATATATGAGCATTATTAATGATTTGTGGGAAAGGAGCTGGTAGAGCAAGAGGTTGAGAATATAGATATGGAATTACTCAAGAAGCACCTCAACACGATGCAGCAGAAATGGGAAGCTGGCTATTGTCCTTCCTATCAAGGAAACAGTGATTGATAAAGAAGAAATTGTAGTATTTGACAGAACATCTTGTTTACCATGACTTCTATAACAAGTTTTTTTTTGTTTTTTTTTGTTTTTTTTTTTGCGGTACGCTGGCCTCTCATCATTGTGGCCTCTCCCGTTGCGGAGCACAGGCTCCGGACGTGCAGGCTCAGCGGCCATGGCTCACGGGCCCAGCCGCTCCGCGGCATGTGGAATCTTCCCAGACCGGGGCACAAACCCGTGTCCCCTGAATCGGCAGGCGGACTCTCAACCACTGCACCACCAGGGAAGCCTTATAACAAGTATTTTTAAAGCTACATAGTCAAATGGCCAAAATAGTAGTCTTTCCTCCCATTCTCCTTCTGCTCCACCACGCACAAGTATGTCTGTCTCTCCCTAGACCTGTTTTAAAAAAAAGCACTACAGTCTATCTTGTTACTCAAGCCAGAAACTTGAGACATCCTCTATTCTCTAAATAGTTAGTTCTCCAGACATCTCCACTGCATCTGCTTCTGTCATTTCCACTACTGCATTCTAGTTGAAAGCATCTATATGTTATGCTTGCACTGTAGATAGTCTTCTAATTTTCTCCCTGCTTCTCTAGAGCCATCCCACCCCAACTCCTGCGTCTGTTCTCCACTTAGCAGCCAGAATAATGCCATTGAAAGGTTAATCAAGTCATGTTCTTCTCTGGCTTAAACTCTCTATAACTCATAGTGGGCATGGGTACATGATGACTACTGTCGTCATTATTAGGATCTTCCTTCCCCTTTCTCTTTTAGTGGCCCCTTTTCTTTCCTTTAACTGTCTAGCAAAGACATTATTAAAAGAAATTGGTCATCTTATTTCAAACATATAGTAACTGATAAACTTGTGGCAAATAGAGTTAGCATCAATGTGGCTTGTTTCTGTCATAAACACTTGGCCCCTAGTTAATGCCTTGTTTGAATGAATGGGAGTGAAACATTGTTTCTATCACGTGCTTTACTGGACTCTCCAATTCCCAGTCATAAGTAAGGTAATACTTAGAAAAGATAATCTTTTACATTTTTTTCTAATCAGACGACAGATAATATCAATGCATGCACCATTTGTTTCAAGGATATAAATAAGAATTAAGTTTTTAAGTAAAGAAAGAAATAGAACAAAAGAAGGATACTCTGATATTTTGAAAAATTCAAGTCTCACAACCAAGATTTATATAATGGTATTTATTAGGGATAAGAGCAGAACATAGGACAATAAGCTGTGAGGTTTTTCTTAAGAATGCACTAAATTTAATTCTAAAAGTGGAAGGCACTTCAGAAAAACCTGTAGAGATCTCATCTACTGGAAAAATTTACTCCAAGGAAGGTAGAAGCAAGTTGGCCAAAGTTAATGGTTACAAACCTTGGTGGTGCAATTGATTATGTTTCCTAAATGTCATAATTCTGGAAAGATAGTATCTTTATTTCTAAAATTTTTATTATTATTCATTATTATTAGTATTTAACATTTTTAAATTTTATATTGGAGTATAGTTGATTTACAGTGTTGTGTTAGTTTCAGGTGAATCACAGCAAAGGGATTCAGTTATACATATATATAATCTATTCTTTTTCATATTCTTTTCCCGTATAGGTTATTACAGGATATTGAGTTCCCTGAGCTATACAGTAGGTCCTTGTTGATTATCTATTTTATATGCAGTAGTGTGTATCTATTAATTCCAAATTAGGAGTTTGAAATTAAGATAGTATCTTTAAATGTTGGATGGAGTTGGTCACTAGAAGCAGAAGACACAGATTTCAAGTTCAGACAATTCTGTGAATATATATATATTACACATGTATTCAATAATAATCTATATTATTATAGTATTTTATATATTAGCATTTTATTTTTGTGATATCTGCCATAAAATGCCCCTTAGATGCTAAGTTAATGAGAATAAAAGAAACTCTTCTTAGCTTAGCTGTGAAGCTGTGGAAGACCTGGAACTAGTAATTAAGGGTATTAAGCAACTTGGGTTGTAATCAAGTATGTGACCATGGGCCATGCTTTTGTCACCTCTTCTTTAAAATGAAGGGAACAGTTCTCCTCAGGCTTCCTCTGATGTGTCTGTTCTACAATTTGATTTTTTTTTTTTTTGGCGAAGTGATTCACTAATTCAGTATATTGAATGTCATATTAAGGGAGTTTATGGGGAATCTGAAAGTTAACTGCTAAAACAGAAGCATTCTTAAGGGACCTGAGACAGTAGCCACATTCACAGACTGAGCTGTCTATCTCAAGGAAACCTAACCAATAATCATTTTATATTTAGTAAACATTCTGTATATATCTGTGTTAATTGTGTTACTTTTAGGCAGAACTGTAATTTTAGGCAGAACTTTGACTCATGTTTAGTACGTTATTTTGGGCTCTTTGTTTATATTTCCAAAGTCGTCAAGATAATGCAACTAAACAGGAAAGTAATTACTTATATCTTATTGGTAGGAGGCATGAAAATGGAGTAAGAAAGGTGCTTTAGTAGTCTAGAAATTCAATCTTTTATGCTTAAACTATGTCATCCTATTTTGCAAATGCCTACTATAAGCAGAACACTGAACTCATTACTAAATATGAAACAGTAGTTAAGAAATTATTTGCAGAACGGATCTCAAGGTCTTTATTTTGTTCTTCCATGTGGAATCTATTTACCCATTTGCACATGTGGAACTTTTAACTCTACAGCATGCTTTTAAGCTTCACACTGAGTCTGAAAGTTGAGACAGATTCAGATCAGTAAGCAAATAAAAGATTCCCTTTAAAATAGTCAATGGAAAAAATGTATTCTTTTCAATTTTTGAAGGATCTGTCTTTGCACAAAATATCTATCTGCATGTCAAAGATATTCAGATGTTTAGCTATGTATTTTGTGGGACAAATGTATTTCAAGGGTTATAAAAAGAATATTCATTGGAAAGCAGGCTTGCCTCATAATAGAACTGCATCCTAAAATCTTGGTATCCTGGTTATATTTGCATTCTATATCACTTGTATGGATGGAAATGTATATTCAATACTTTAATGAGTCAATATAAGTAGAATTAAGTTTCATGAAGGCAGGTCCTTTATCTATCTTGTTCATTATACAGTGCCCAATTCAGTGCCTAGTATATATCAGACCCTTAATAAATGTTTTAAAATAACACCATGGAAAAAGATAACTAAAGCCTTGAGATTTAACATCTGGTCATTAGTACTGCCTCTAAGCTAAGATCTTACCCAAGCCATTTCTCCTTCACTGGGTCTCATTTTCCTCATCTTTTAAAAATAAAGATTTTTTTTTTTTTTTTTTGTTTTTTTTTGCGGTACGTGGGCCTCCCACTGCCGTGGCCCCTCCCGCTGCGGAGCACAGGCTCCGGACACGCAGGCCCAGCGGCCATGGCTCACGGGCCCAGCCGCTCCGCGGCATGTGGGATTCCCCCGGACCGGAGCACGAACCCATGTCCCCTGCATCGGCAGGCGGACTGTCAACCACTGCGCCACCAGGGAAGCCCCAAGATTTTTTTTTTTTTTTTTTGATTGATGAGTGGTCTCCTGGTTTTATGAAAGTACCTAACAATTATAGTATATATCTGAATACCTTGTAATCCCTACCTTAAATATTTTTCCGCAGGTTATATAATTGCCAAACTTATCAATTAGCTCATGGATGTAAAAATTTCATAATATAGATTTTGTCCTATCACACTAAAACACCACAATGCAATTTTACCCCACAGAAAGTTTACATTGAAAAATAAGAACAGAGTGGTGCAGTCTCTTGACTTTAAGTGAAATATAGACTCAGAGTCAGAATGAATTATTTCTCCAGGCAGCCTGGAGCAGTGCACTAAGGTGCATGAAAGGTGGTGTGTGAATAAATAAAAGGGCATGATACTTCCTGAGTTTAGACAATATTCGTATTAAATGAAAATCCCGTCTGGCTGCATCCTTGTGGAAATTTAGAACAGGTATACTCAAATATCATATGGAATTAATATATTATAAAATGATGTATAGAGTATGTGTTACTGATCCTCCTCAATCGCTCTCATTTTCAGATCTTTAGGAATTTTACTGGGATAATTCAAAGTATCTATCCAAATGGTAAGTAGAACTATTTATTATATCACCATATTTTTTCATCTGTAATTAATATAATTTTCTGAGTATTGAAATGAGAAATATGAATTACTATTCTTCACTCATATTTTAAGTTTATTTTTTTAAAAGGAGAATTGTGAAAGAACTTGCTTTTCTTTTTAAATTATCATATTGGAATGCAAATATATGGCATGTAAACTTGGGAACTATTTATAACTCTCCTCTAAAATCTGGTGTAAAGTAGTGTCTGGAAATTAATAGATCTGCTACAAGCAAATACAGATAGGTAGGACTGAATATAGAAATATATACATATAAAATTCTCTTTCCAGATAATTATGTTTATGTTCTTATATTAAAATTATAAAATATAATTGATGGGCTTAAATAGATGCATAAATTCTGTACCTCATACATTTTGACATCTGAGTAAACTGGTCTAAACTTACTCTGGAGTCATCTTCATTAAGAGTTTATTTCCTCAAGTTTTGAGATTGGAGAAATGAAGTCATTATTCTTCTTGTTTATAAGCACTTGTCAGGAACTAAGGACTGTCATCCTTGAAACTTGCTTCTAAAGTTTGTGGTCATCATGGTGTCAGCCAGATGGGCTCTTAGTCCTTCCACACTATTGAATATAAGGGAGATGTCCAAAATGCAGATAATTTTACCTCTGACCTCATGACACAAGGAAAGTGCTTTAAAATTGCATTTATTATATTTTCTCATTACCCATGTTATATTTACAATGGACAGATATTAAATGAAGATAAATTTAAATAAGAACAAAACAACCATATTCATACCACCTAAGTATAACCAGTAACCCTTCGTATAAACCGTGAATGTTTTCAGTATGTGAACACACATTTTTTTGCAGGAATTTGAAAAGTGAGAGGGATAACAATGTAAAATTTAGGTTAACCCCATTTGCCCCCAAATGATTCTGCAACCTGGTTTTGAATCACTTGTGCTCTCTCTGCATGACTTTGGGCAAATTCTTACTCTCTCTGGGCCTTCCTTTCCTTATAGGAAAAAATGGAGCTAATAATCCATACCTAGTTGATAAGTTTGTCTTGAGGATTAAATAAGTTAATACAGATAAAGTGCTTAGAACAGTGCCCAGATGTTGCAAAATTATCCATAATATTTTAATTGTTTTCTTCTGCAAAGTCAGGTAGATGATATAAATTTGTACATTTTTTTTCTGTATCCTGATACTTCATTTAGCTCTTTATTAGTTGTGATTATTTTTCAGTTGGTTCTTTGTGGTTTCAGGCTGAAAATCATATTATCTGAAAATAGAAATGATTTAGACAGTTTATCTTTTCCTTTTTAATGTCTCACACACTTTTAAATTTCAAGTTCACCACTTATTGTCTTGACTACAGCTTTTAGTTCAATGTTAAATAACGGTGAGTAACTTCTTCCTAGTTTTATTGGGAATGACTCTCATGATGGTGTTATAGTATGATGTTGACTAAGTTTTATTCCTTTTCATGTTAAGAAGTTATCTTATTCTTAATGAACTAAATTAGATCATCAGAAATTTCTGTTGATGCTCTATAAATCTTGAGATATACAAATATTTTTTGAATCTGTTGAGAGGGTGATTTGGTTTTCCTTTCTTCATCAGGTGACTTGCTAATTTTATGTTATCCTTGAATAGCTGGAAGCTTATTCTTTTCTTACATACTTTAGTTCAATATTTTTTTAATTGAAGAGGGAATTTGAAAGAATGCTCAAAAGTGAGGATGGTCTATAGTATTTTTTTATTGCTTTTCTTCTTTTTGGTGCTGTTAAGGAAGTTACATTTACATTAGAATCTTTACAATATTCTCTGTGGATATATTTTCTCTATTCTAATTTGTTAATTCTGCTGCATACCTAATCTATTTCTCATTCCATTTTTTAAATTCTGAGAATTATTTCTATCAAAATTTTTCTAAGTGTATCCTGGATTGTTTATAATAAGGTTTTAATATAATCAACTTTTTTAAATGTTTGGAGAATGTTTTAAAACAATATGTAATCCATGTCATATACTAAGTCAAATAGAGTTCTGTCAATTTAACACAAGTAATCCTATTGCTCAAATTTCAATATTCTGGTCAGAGATGGGGCTAGTTTGTGCAAATTCTACTGGACAGAGATGGGGCTAGTTTGTGCAAATTCTTAGAAAGCCCAAGTGATTCATTGGATTTACACTCTATGCACAAAGCTACCAAACATAAGCTGGTGAATTATATGATTCACACTTATTTAGGAAGGTGAGTCTTTCGGGAATGGGAAAGATTAACTACAATGGGGGTAACACTAGGGCCAGAGATAAGAATTAAAGATCTATTTAGATCCAGCATTAGGATCTTTTAGGAATCTGACTTTTAGAAATACTGTCTTGTCAAAAAAGGAAATGTTTAATATCCTTGCTCTTTCCCAAGGCTATTCCCTCTGTATTCCACTTTTCCTTCATCCAGAAAATTTACTCTATTAGATTTTCTTCTCAGTACTTTTTGACTCTCTATGACAATAACCTGTTAAATGTCTAGTATAATGGCTTTGTCTGGTGAGTTCTCTTATTGCCCTTCCCTTTTCTTTTTAACATTTTTACTATAGCTTGTAAAAGCCAGGATAAATTTCTGCCAGAATTTGATATTCAGTGTTTATCCAGCCATCCATCAAACATTTAGTGAAAATCGGCTATGCATTAGGAACTATGCTAAGAAGTAGAAAATGCTGTCTTCCATACAGCTAGAATATTTAACCCCTACACTCAAGAGATCTTAATCTTCTGCTTGAACTCGCCAAGGTTCAGTATCTCCAGTTGGCATAGTATATTTTTAATTTGATAACCCAAAGATACCCAAAACTTCAATAAGCTCTGTCTTTCTAAACTGCACCTCCTACAGTTCATGTCCTTGTTGATTATAACCTACTAGGCTCTTAATATATAATCTTTATTGAATTATTATTTTATGCTAAAGTCTTTGTCCTATCCCTAACTGACTTTCATCAAAATCCTATTGATCACATCTTTACATTTGTCCCAAACTTCTCTTTATCTTTGTATCTATTACCTTAGTTTTAGAACCACAAAATCTGCTCCTTGATTTTTTCTACAACCTCCTAACTATTTCTGTATTCCTCCTTCTCTTGTCCACCAACCACAGTGCCATCAAGGTTCTTCCTGAAATTTGTATGGAATTAATGAGATAGTCACCCATTCAAAAATTTTTATGACTTTGCATTGCTTAGAGGAAAAAGCCCAAACTCCTCAGCTTGCCATTTGCTTTTCTTCACAACTTGGTACCAAGTTCATTTCTTCTCAATTTATTTGCCATCCCCTCTCCCCACTCCAATGAATTTAATCACATCTGATTACTGTGTATTGTGGTTTCTTCATATTTAGACCATTTTCTGACACGTAGAGGGTATTCAAATGGTGTTTGCTGATCATTATTTTGAGAAGACTCAGGTTTATAATAAGCAGGAGCTTGTGATCTCCTGGGTGGGTCAGACTGAAGAGATATTGTTTAATTAGGTAACTTATGGGGGCCTTTGAAGTTTCATATTCGGGGAATACCATAGGAATGGGAACCATATATGTGATTTAGAAATGATCTAGTCTGGGCTGTGTTTTCTGGATGTTAAATTGAGGCTTGAAGTATCAGAGATTTATTCAGTATTATAGCTACAGCTGTTTAATACTCTGAGATTGACTACTTCCAAATCTGTGGAAACTAAAGTAAACCATAGTTTGAATCCTGAGTAAAGGTTTAAGAGACATGATGAATTGTAACTATTATATGATGCAAGTAGATTATCCTGATTTGATTCAAAATAGTTGTATACATAGACCACCAAATAATTCACCTCCAAGTCTATATTATTATGATTTTTCCTGATATTCATATTGAAGTATTTATGATTATGTAATTGTCAGTGTCCTTTGTTTTGAAGAATGTAATTGGATATTTGATTCTTAAACTCAAAGAGTAAGGCTGAGCTGACTAGAAATAGGAAAGTCATGAGGATATCATGGAAAATTTGAGATGGAGAGATTGACATCAAGACTGAATGAATTTAGCAGTTATTTCACACAACTTGAATCAAGTAGTTGTTTTTGTTCTGCTTGTCTTCATCATATGAAAAGCAGCCAAGCTAGGTTTTTCTTATGATATTTTTGTTTAGTTGAAAATTTTGAACCAAATGTTAAGGCTCTGTAATTATCCTTGATAAATTTTAACTGCTTAGCCTTAGTCACTTCTTTCCAAGTGTCAAGGTTTGTTAACTCTTAATAGTGTCATATGTAGTATATTTCACACACATTGTCAATGACACAGTCTTTGAACACTTGCTAGATTGTTTTGACTATTTCAATAATGAAGGAAACTAAATTGATTGTACTATGGTTGCACTGATTTATCAACCACTGTTGAAGAAAACACTATTCTCAACTGACTTAGTTACTATCAAGACATTCTTTTCCTATAGCTTGGGAAGAAAATCTTCAGCTTTCTACTTCTGTCAGCAGGGGAGAAAATGAATTTTTCTTTGTAGCTTTGTTTTTATTTTACACATTTCTCTTGACTTTATAGTTTCATGAGACTTATAAGCCCTAGGAATTTATATTTAGTTTTATATTTAAACTTTGAAAAAAAATTGAGGTCCGAACTAAAGGTCTGCAAACACTTTTTTCTTCTAAAAAGGGGCTCTAGTGATCAAGGTTGACAAATATGATGTGACAGCTAATAGCTTAAAATGGTTCTAGCTTTCCAAATTTAGACTGAGTTCCGACTGTGGAAGGTTGGGCTTCTGTATATGAAAGCATACTTTTGGAGGAGCTTCAAGATGACGGAAGAGTAAGACTCGGAGATCACCTTCCTCCCCACAAATACATCAGAAATACATCTACACGTGGAACAGCTCCTACAGAACACCTACTGAACGCTGGCAGAAGACCTCAGACCTCCCAAAAGACAAGAAACTCCCCGTACCTGGGTAGGGCAAAAGAAAAAAAAAACAAAGACAAAAGAATAGGGACGGGACCTGCACCAGTGGGAGGGAGCTGTGAAGGAGGAAAGGTTTCCACACACTAGGAAGCCCCTTCGCGGGTGGAGACTGTGGGTGGCAGTGGGAAGCTTCGGAGCCGCGGCGGAGAGCGCAGCCACAGGGGTGCGGAGGGCAAAGCAGAGAGATTCCCACACAGAGGATTGGTACCGACCAGCACTCACCAGCCCGAGAGGCTTGTCTGCTCACCCGCTGGGGCGGGCAGGGGCTGGGAGCTGAGGCTCGGGCTTCGGTCAGAGTGCAGGGAGAGGACTGGGGTTGGCAGCGTGAACACAGCCTGCAGGGGGTTAGTGCGCCACGGCTAGCCGGGAGGGAGTCCGGGAAAAAGTCTGGACCTGCCAAAGAGGCAAGAGACCATTATTTCGAGGTGCGCCAGGAGAGGGGATTCAGAGCACCACCTAAAGGGGCTCCAAAGACAGGCAGGCGTGAGCCACGGCTATCAGCGCGGACCCCAGAGACGGGCATGAGACGCTAAGGCTGCTGCTGCCGCCACCAAAAAGCCTGTGTGCAAGCACGGGTCACTCTCCACACCTCCCCTCCCAGGAGCCTGTGCAGCCCGCCACTGCCAGGGTCCCGTGATCCAGGGACAACTTCCCCGGGAGAACACACGGCGCACCTCAGGCTGGTGCAATGGCACGCCAGCCTCTGCCAACGCAGGCTCACCCCGCATCCGTACCCCTTCCTCCCCCGGCCTGAGAGAGAGCCAGAGCCCCCGAATCAGCTGCTCCTTTAACCCCATCCTATCTAAGCGAAGAACAGACTCCCTCAGGTGACCTACACTCAGAGGTGGGGCCAAATCCAAAGCTGAAACCCAGGAGCTGTGCAAACAAAGAAGAGAAAGGGAAATCTCTCCCAGCAGCTTCAGGAGCAGTGATTTAAATCTCAGCAATCAACTTGATGTACCCTGCATCTGTGGAATACCTGAATAGACAACGAATCATCCCAAATTGAGGAGGTGGACTTTGGGAGCAAAGATATATATTTTTTTTCCATTTTTCTCTTTTTGTGAGTATTTTTATGCTTCTGTGTGTGATTTTGTCTGTATAGCTTTGCTTTTACCATTTGTCCTGGGTTCTGTCTGTCCGTTTCTTTTTTATTTTACATTTTAAAATTTCTTTCTTAATAATTATTTTTTATTTTAATAATTTTATTTTACTATATTTTATTTTATCTTCTTTCTTTCTTTCTTTGTATTTTTTCTCCCTTTTATTCTGAGCCGTGTGGATGAAACGCTCTTGGTGCTCCAGCCAGGCATCAGGGCTGGGCCTCTGAGGTGGGAGAGCCAAGTTCAGGACACTGGTTCACAAGAGACCTCCCAGCTCCATGTAATATCAACTGGAGAAAATCTCCCAGAGATCTCCATCTCAACACCAAGACCCAGCTCCACTCAATAACCAGCATGCTACAGTGCTGGAAACCCTAGGCCAAACAACTAGCAAGACAGGAACACAACCACATCCATCAGCAGAGAGGCTGCCTAAAATCATAACAAGGCCACAGACATCCCAAAACACACCACCAGAAGTGGACCTGCCCACCAGAAGACAAGATCCAGCCTCATCCACCAGAACACAGGCACTAGTCCCCTCCACCAGGAAGCCTACACAACTCACTGAACCAACCTTAGCCACTGGGGACAGACACCGAAAACAACGGGAACTTCGAACCTGAAGCCTGCGAAAAGGAGACCCCAAACACAGTAAGTTAAGCAGAATGAGAAGACAGAAAAACACACAACAGTTGAAGGAGCAAAGCCAAAACGCACCAGACCTAACAAATGAAGAGGAAATAGGCAGTCTACCTGAAAAAGAATTCAGAATAATGATAGTAAAAATGATCCAAAATCTTGGAAACAGAAGAGAGAAAATACAAGAAACGTTTCACAAGGACGTAGAAGAACTAAAGAGCAACCAAACAATGATGAATAACACAATAAATGAAATTAAAAATTCTCTAGAAGGGATCAATAGCAGAATAACTGAGGCAGAAGAACGGATAAGTGACCTGGAAGATAAAAGAGTGGAAATAACTACTGCAGAGAAGAATAAAGAAAAAAGAATGAAAATAATTTAGGACACTCAGAGACCTCTGGGACAACATTAAACACACCAACATTTGAACTATAGGGGTCCCAGAAGAAGAAGAGATAAAGAAAGGGGCTGAGAAAATATTTGAAGAGATTATAGTTGAAAATTTCCCTAATAAGGGAAAGGAAATAGTTAATCGAGTCCAGGAAGCACAGAGAGTCCCATATAGGATAAATCCAAGGAGAAACATGTCCAGACACATATTAATCAAACTACCAAAAATTAAATACAAAGAAAAAATGTTAAAAGCAGCAACGGAAAAGCAACAAATAACACGCAAGGGAATCCCCATAAGGTTAACAACTGATCTTTCAGCAGAAACTCTGCAAGCCAGAAGGGAGTGGTAGGACATATTCAAAGTGATGAAGGAGAAAAACCTACAACTAGATTACTCTACCCAGCAAGGATCTCATTCAGATTTGATGGAGAAATTAAAAGTTTTACAGGCAAGCAAAAGCTAAGAGAATTCAGCACCACCAAACTAGCTTTACAACAAATGCTAAAGGAACTTCTCTAGGCAGGAATAACAAGAGAAGGAAAAGACCTACAATAACAAACCCAAAACAATTAAGATAATGGTAATAGGAACATACATATCGATAACTACCTTAAATGTAAATGGATTAAATGCTCGAACCAAAAGACAGAGACTGGCTGAATGGATACAAAAACAAGACCTATATATATGCTGTCTACAAGAGACCCACTTCAGACCTAGGGACACATACAGACTGAAAGTGAGGGGACGGAAAAAGATATTCCATGCAAATAGAAACCAAAAGAAAGCTGGAGTAGCAATTCTCATATCAGACAAAATAGACTTTAAAATAAAGTCTATTACAAGAGACAAAGAAGGACACTACATAATGATCAAGGGATCAATCCAAGAAGAAGATAAAACAAGTGTAAATATTTATGCACCCAACATAGGAACACCTCAATACATAAGGCAAATATTAACAGCCATAAACGGGGAAATCAACAGTAACACAATTATAGTAGGGAACTTTAACACCCCACTTTCACCAATAGACAGGTCGTCCAAAATGAAAATAAATAAGGAAACACAAGATTTAAATGATACATTAAACAAGATGGACTTAATTGATATTTATAGGACATTCCACCCCAAAACAACAGAATACACCTTCTTCTCAAGTGCTCATGGAACTTTCTCCAGGATAGATCATATCTTGGGTCACAAATCAAGCCTTGGTAAATTTAAGAAAACTGAAATCGTATCTAGTATCTTTTCTGACCACAATGCCAAAGGACTAGATATCAATCACAGGAAAAAAACTGTAAAAAAATACAAACACCTGGAGACTAAACAATACACTACTTAATAACCAAGAACTCAATGAAGAAATCAAAGAGAAAATCAAAAAATACCTAGAATCAAATGACAATGGAAAACACGATGACTCAAAACCTATGGGATACAGCAAAAGCAGTTCTAAGAGGGAAGTTTATAGCAATACAATCCTACCTTAAGAAACAAGAAACATCTCAAATAAACAACCTAACCTTACACCTAAAGCAATTAGAGAAGGAAGAACAAAAATACCCCAAAGTTAGCAGAAGGAAAGAAATCATAAAGATGAGTTCATATATAAATGAAAAAGAAATGAAGGAAACAACAGCAAAAATCAATAAAACTAAAAGGTGGTTCTTTGAGAAGATAAACAAAATTGATAAACCGTTAGCCAGACTCATCAAGAAAAAAAGGGAGAAGACTCAAATCAATAGAATTAGAAATGAAAAAGAGGAAGTAACAACTGACACTGCAGAAATACAAAGTATCATGAGAGATTACTGCAAGCAACTCCATGCCAATAAAATGGAAAACCTGGAAGAAATGGACAAATTCTTAGAAATGCACAACCTGCCGAGACTGAATATCAGGAAGAAATAGAAAATATGAACAGACTAATCACAAGCACTGAAATTGAAACTGTGATTAAAAATCTTCCAACAAACAAAACCCCAGGACCAGATGGCTTCACAGGTGAATTGTATCAAACATTTAGAGAACAGCTAACACCGATCCTTCTCAAACCCTTCCAAAATATAGCAGGGGAGGAAAACTCCCAAACTCATTCTACGAGGCCACCATCACCCTGATACCAAAACCAGGCAAAGAGGTCACAAAAATAGAAAACTACAGGCCAGTATCACTGATGAACATAGATCCAAAAATCCTCAACAAAACACTAGCAAACAGAAGCCAACAGCACATTAAAAGGATCATACACCATGATCAAGTGGGGTTTATCCCAGGAATGCAAGGATTCTTCAGTATACACAAATCAATCAATGTGATACACCATATTAACAAATTTAAGGAGAAAAATGATATGATCATCTCAATCGACGCAGAGACAGCTTTCGACAAAATTCAACACCCATTTATTATAAAAACCTTGCAGAAAGTAGACATAGAGGGAATTTTCCTCAACATAATAAAGGCCGTGTGTGACAAACCCATAGCCAACGTCGTCCTCAATGGTGAAAAACTGAAACTATTTCCACTAAGATCAGGAAGAACACAAGGTTGCCTACTCTCACCACTAGTATTCAACATAGTTTTGGACGTTTTAGCCACAGCAATCAGAGAAGTAAAAGGAATCCATATCGGAAAAGAAGAAGTAAAGCTGTCACTGTTTGCAGATGACATGATACTATACATAGAGAATCCTAAGGATGGTACCAGAAAACTACTAGAGCTAGTCAATGAATTTGGTAAAGTAGCAGGATACAAAATTAATCAGAAATCTCTAGCATTCCTATACACTAATGATGAAAAATCTGAAAGTGAAATTAAGATAACACTCCCATTTACCATTGCAACAAAAAGAATAAAATATCTAGGAATAAACCAACCTAACGAGACAAAAGACCTGTATGTAGAAAATTATAAGACACTGATGAAAGAAATGAAAGATGATACAAATACAGGGAGAGATATACCATGTTCTTGGATAGGAACAATCAATATTGTGAAAATTACTCTACTACCCAAAGCACTCTACAGATTCAATGCAATCCTTATCAAACCACCACTGGCATTTTTCACAGAACTAGAACACAAAAACTTACAATTTGTGTGGAAACACAAAGGACCCCGAATAGCCAAAGCAAGCTTGAGAAAGAAGAACGGAGCTGGAGGAATTAGGCTTCCTGAATTCAGACTATACTACAAAGCTAGAGTTATCAAGACGGTATGGTACTGGCACAAAAACAGAAATATAGATCAATGGAACAGGATAGAAAGCCCAGAGATAAGCCCACGCACATATGGTCACCTTATCTTTGATAACGGTGGCAAGAATATACAGTGGAGAAAAGACAGCCTCTTCAGTAAGTGGTGCTGGGAAAACTGGACAGGTACATGTAAAAGTATGAAATTAGAACACTCCATAACAGCATACACAAAAATAAATTTAAAATGGATTAAAGACCTAAATGTAAGGCCAGACACTATCAAACTCTTAGAGGAAAACATAGGCAGAGCACTCTATGACATAAATCACAGCAAGATCCTTTTTGACCCACCTCCTAGAGAAATGTAAATAAAAACAAAAATAAACAAATGGGACCTAATGAAACTTAAATGCTTTTGCACAGCAAAGGAAACCATAAACAAGACCAAAAGACAACCCTCAGAATGGGGGAAAATATTTGTAAATGAAGCAACTGACAAAGGATTAATCTCCAAAATTTACAAGCAGGTCATGCAGCTCAATATCGAAAAAACAAACAACCCAATCCAAAAATGGGCAGAGGACCTAAATAGACATTTCTCCAAAGAAGACGTACAGATTTCCAACAAACCCATGAAAGAATGCTCAACATCATTAATCATTAGAGAAATGCAAATCAAAACTATAATGAGAAATCATCTCACACCGGTCAGAATGGCCATCGTCAAAAAATCTACAAACAGTAAATGCTGGAGAAGGTGTGGAGAAAAGGGAACCTTCTTGCACTGTTGGTGGGAATGTAAATTGATACAGCCACTATGGAGAACTGTATGGAGGTTCCTTAAAAATCTAAAAATAGACCTACCATACAATCCAGCGATTCCACTACTGGGCATATACCTTGAGCAAACCATAATTCAAAAAGAGTCATGTACCACGATATTCATTGCAGCTCTATTTACAATAGCCAGGACATGGAAGCAACCTAAGTGTCCATCTACAGATGAATGGATATAGAAAATGTGGCACATATATACAATGGAATATTACTCTGCCATAAAAGGAAATGAAATTGAGTTATTTGTAGTGAGGTGGATGCACCTAGAGTTTGTCATAACGGAGTGAAGTAAGTCAGAAAGAGAAAAATAAATACTGTATGCTAACACATATATATGGAATCTAAGAAAAAAAATGGTCATGAAGAACCTAGGATTAAGACAGGAATAAAGACACAGACCTACTAGAGAATGGACTTGAGGATATGGGGAGGGGGAAGGGTAAGCTGTGACAAAGTAAGAGAGTAGCATGGACATATATACACTACCAAACATAAAATAAATAGCTAGTGGGAAGCAGCCGCATAGCACAGGGAGATCAGCTTGGTTCTTTGTGACCACCTAGTGGGGTGGGATAGGGAGAGTGGAGGGAGGGAGACCCAAGAGGGATAGATATGGGAACATATGTATAACTGATTCACTTTGTTATAAAGCAGAAACTAACACACCATTGTAAAGCAATTATACTCCAATAAAGTTGTTAAAAAATATAAAATAAAATAAAATCATAGTTTTATATATCTGATAGTTTTCTTGAGAGCATGTAACCTAATGCCATGTTATATAAATATGGTACCAGAAAAGTTCAGTGAAGTATCAAGTTCATGAAGCTAGTCAGTGATAGATGAACCATAACAATAGTGATAAATATATACAGATAAGCATGACAAAATCTTTCACAATAACTTCAGATTAATTATAAAAAGTGAACTGGGTCAAATCAGACTGAGTACAGAAGAATTAAAATAAATATCTCAGTATTAAAAATAAAATGAAATTTTGTTTGATGTAGGCTTTTTTTTGATGTAGGCTTTTTTGAATTTTTAAATAAAATTCTGAAATAGCATCTAACAGGTACTTTTTTGTAAATGAGTTGTTAGTTATCATAACAGCAAATATTAACATTGATTTATTTTCATTGCAATATATTTTAAATATTACTTTGAAATACTGTTATTTTTATGTGATTCAGAGGAGAGTAAGCTATTTTTATTGAGAGTTTTTGAAAGACAAATTTTATAGTTTTGTTTCAGAGTAAAAGTTATTTCAGATGATGAATATGATGATTTTGTCATGTAAGATGTTATAAAACATAAATGATTTTAGCTATAATAGAAATTTGTCATTCATCAGATTATAGTTGATTGTGGCTAACTCTAATGTGAAGATGTTTTTCTCATTCCTATGTTTTTTTCACAATACAATGCTTGTTTCTGTATTTAGACTTATTTTAGTCTCCCTTGTGTTTAGAATTACCTATTTGCTAGTCCCCTAAGAATGATATTATGCTACTAGAGAGGTATCATTCTTATCTGTCTTTCTCTCTATCTGGAACCGTGTTGTTCAACTTTAGCTGCTCTTCAGAAACAACTGAGAATATTTTTAAAATATCCATGGATAGATAATAAAAGTTGATTGTCATGATATTTTATGTGCATCTACCTATGTCAAAACTTATCTAATTGTATACTTTAAATATGTATGGTATTTTAAAAAGTAAAATATAATGTTACTATATGACCACAAATCCCCCTACTCGGTGGGGGAGGAAGAATAATCAGGTCTAGTTGCAAAAATCCTGATTTAATTGGTTTTAGGCGGGGCTCAGGAGCTGGTGTTTATTAAATCTTCCCAGATGATTTTAATGTCACTCCAGCATTGAGAACCTCTGCCCTAGCACTCATCAGCTACTTTGTATATGGTAAATTCTCAAAAATGGCTGTTATCATTGGTGAATTGAATACATTTCTTCTTTGTATTCATTCATTCATTCATTTACAAGTAATGAAGCTTCACTCATTGAAAGGACTAGAGGTGTACAGATTATGCCAGAGGGACTCCAATAAAGGAAGTACATTTGTTACAGAGGATGGGTTCCAGGACCCACCAGGGATACCAAAATCTAAGGATGCTCAGGTCCCATATTCTACCCTTCATATCTGTGGTTCTGCATCCAAGTATTCAACCAGCCTCAGGATAATATAGTGCTGTAGAAATTTTTCAGTATGAAAAACCATGTATCAGTGGACCCATGCAGTTCAAATCCGTGTTGTTCAAGGGTCAACTGTACTCTCCAAGTAGACTTAAGCAGAATGTAGCTATGCCACAGTACTTTAGGAATACATCTGAACTCAGACACATCATAAAACCCCATCTTCATGGTAAGTTATGGTCCATTTTGAACAAAGACTGACAAAAATTGACAGATTGATCAGTTTAATGTATGGAATTTAAGGCACAGCTTTTATTGTGTTAAGGGTTAAAGGATCTATTTGTTGGGAAATTTCAATTTTATATGATATGTCACAGTTTATAAAACACTTTCTTATTAATGGTATATGATCAATGACTAACATTTCTGTCTTTTTAACATAGACTTTAATGTTGATATCCCCAGCTTTTCTTTTTTATGTCAAATTCACTCCTTTAAACATCAGTTTATACATGAAAATTTCATACAGTTTTACTGTGGTTTTGCTTCAAGGCAACAGTTTTGATAGTGTCACCATTTTTGTCTGTGTGACAGTATTTGTGCAGTTAATTTACCATTTAATTTAATTTCCTGTTATGAAAATGAGTGGATAACAGAAAAAACTAAAGAGCTGATATTGGTGATTAGAAATGTAGGAATTAAAAATGGACTGTAATTGATTTGAAAATGCCATCACAGTTTGTGTCAAAAAGACAAAGTTATTTACTTTTAGTCCTTTGGGTATAACTTTTATAATTTTGACCTTTGGGAATTTATATATTTTGTGAGTCAGAATATTCTAGGTTATGCTGCAGTAATAAGCTATCCCATATTTTATTGGTCTATCTCAATAAGGGTTTACTTTTTACTTATACTATAGAGCAGAGAGTCTTGTTCATGTTAAAGTTAGTTGAAGTCCAGGCTGATGGAGGGACCACCTTGACTGATAGAGCAGAGAGAGGGACTCTGGTGAATGGCATGCTAACTCTGAAGCTTCCCATCTGCTCACATTTCATTGGCTGACACAAGTCATACAGGCATAGCTAATTCAAAGGGATGAGAAAGTATATTCCTACTAAGTGCCCATGAAGGAGGAAAATTGGAGCATTTGTAACCAAGTTCCAGTGAGTATCACAATCATTTTCTACTGGATGAGATAATTTTAGGGATAACTTATTTATGATCCTGAATGACAGGAAATCTTTTCTTCTCAATATAAGCCTGTATTGCAAAGCAGGTAGAATATTATTGTTGCTCCTTCTCAGAGAACCTGAGAATCAGAAGGCCTGGACTGTGTCACTATACACCCACAGTTAGTGAAAAGGAGATGGGGGTTTATTTTATCTCTACAGAATAATTGCTTCTCCACATAGTTCATTGATAGGAATCCTATACAGTGTTTTTCTACTTTATATTCTATGGTCTTTTTTCATAACTGCTACTCATTTTATAATCAAATAAACAGCCAATTTATGATAAGCATACATTTTAGGTTTAAAAGTGTAAATTTATAACTACTACTATCTCTTTGTTTTCTATATTTTCCTTTTGATAATTTTTAACATAAAAATTACTCCAGCCTTCTGCCCATCTTTAGAGTTTCACTAGAAAATTATATTCTACTAAGTAATAAAATAAAACAAACCATTGTCACCAGGGTATCACTGTAATATCACAGGTTATAATGTTATTGTTCCTTAGTAAGATTTAATTTTGCTTGAAATCCCAATCTTTCAACCAACAACATGAAGAAACAAGAACAACCTGCTAATGCAGTGGTCCCCAACCTTTTTGGCACCAGGGACCAGTTTCATGGAAGACAATTTTTCCATGGACGAGGGATGGTGGGGATGGTTCAGGTGGTAATGCGAGCGAAGGGGGGGATGTTTCAGGCAGTAATGCGAGTGATGGGGAGCGGCAGATGAAGCTTCGCTCAGCAGCCAGCCGCTCACCTCCTGCTGTGCGGCCGGGTTCCTGACAGGCCGCAGACCGCTACCGGTCCCCGGCCTGGGGGTTGGGGACCCCTGTGCTAATGGACAGTTTCTTAAGAAACAGGAAGGAAGTTTTTTCAATATGCAAATTTCAGCTGATGGAGGGTTATTTAATGTAATTATACTAAACTGGAATATTGGTATTTATTTATTTTTAATTTTATTTTTAAATAAATTTTAATAGAGATGAGTCAGAAGACCTAATGAGTCAAACACGATTTGTAATTATATATATATATTTGGTAAACGCTATGAGCATGGAGTTAGAAATTTGGAGATTATATATAAAAACCTTATGGAACCAAATATTGTGGGATAGGTTCATAATGTATCAGGTTTTTCAAGTTCACTTTCTACAACTTTACAAAGAAGCTGTCAAAGGAGGGATGAATCAAGTTTTCCCTAACGTCACCACTCTAATTTCCATGAAACCAGCGTGGTTCAAAACTACAAACTGGGCTGCCAACCTTTTTCTTTCAAATGTTTAACATTTTGGGGAACACGTGGATTCCATTCTATTTTCTTTATTAAAGATCTCCATTTTATAAAGTGCTTTATTATGATGTTTTATTGCTGGAGATTCAATGGAAAAAAGGAGTGTTTCATCAACGTGAAGTAGTAATGAGACAATATTCATCGTTTGATGCACAAAACAGCCTATTGATACGTCATTCTGCTGCTAATACAGTAGAGTATTAGGGGTTAACCTCCCTGCCACTTTAGAAATATTACAGCCATGATTTCTGAAATATAAAGTCCCAGCCATTTTGTGCTCAGAAATCTGACGGCATCATGAGACACCAGTGGAAATAAACCATGATGAATAGTTTAGCTCCATTTCCTCTTCCTTCTCCAAGTGCCTATGTTTCTCATATGTATATCCCTTTCTTGGACTTATCTCTGAAGTCTGTGGGAGATAACTTCCTCCCATTGCTAGCCAGCAGGGGGGCCCATGTTTCCTTGTTTTGGAGCAGCAGCGTATTTGTTCTACCCTGTTTACAGCCAGCGGGAGCCCTTCTTCTTCCGTATAGCTCGGCTTTTCATCAGCACAGAGGGAGATTCAAAATCAGAAATGATCTTAATTAAATGTTTTTTGTATAGAAACACCCATTCCACACCCGTGGTCTTTCGAACTCTTTGGAGGTGTCCCTCCCCACCTTCTGCCTTGGTGAAACTGTAGACAATAGACTTCATCACAAAAGGCAAGGATAAATATTCATCAGGGCACAAAAGGTGTTTAGAGAACCTACATTTATTTACATTCATTATTGTGAACATGTTTAATCATGTGATGTGCTATCAAAACTGGCTGAAATATTTTCCTTTATAAAATACTTTCAAATAAAATTTTCTTCTCCAAGAAAATTATAAAAATGAATTTAAACATCCAGAATAAATATTTAGAGAATATTTATTTTAGGGTTTGGGTTTCCAAGAATATCTTATGCTACAATAAGTTATTGTAATACCTGTCTTTTAGAGGAACTTATAAGTTTATTAGCTTTATAATATTAATATTTTCAGATATGAACCATTTTATACTTCTTAGTGGTCTATAAATTGTATGAGGAATAAGTGAAAATATAACCAGATTTTAGTTGGTTAATTAACCAGGCTTAATTAATAATGAATTTTTTTCTTATAGACAAAGTCCTTATTTTTCTGTTTTTAAAATCACAATTAAAGGTATCCAATTCAAATGTAAACTTTACAATGCCTTTTTTTGGGATATGAATAGAGTAAAAGTTTATATTTGTTTAGTTGTAAAAAATTATTTTCCTCTATCATGTAAAGAGCATAATCATGATTAGGGAGATAGGATCTAATTAGTAGATTATTCACAAATTTTAACTGAATAAATTTTTTTTAAATTATATGAGGCATTTGAAATAATTGTTTAGGTAGCTACCAAAAGTAGAATTTAGCAATTAATCTTACTCATTAAAAAACACATTTTCAAGAAACAAAGAGAAACTAAAGTTTCTAGATGGAAAATTTTATAATAATTATTTGTTTTAAGAAGAATTTAATTATCTTACTAAAATGGAAATATCTACCACCATAGGAGAAATGTTATATTTAGATGAAATATAATTTTTTATTTAGACATAAATTATCATTTTAAATTATAAATACTCCTTATTATAATTTTCACATTTTCACTTCCATGTATTGTTATTTATTGATTCAATAGTCACAATTAAGCAGTAAAACACTATTTTGAAGTAGAATTTTTCAACAAATACGTTGTATTTAACAATGGAATCATCTGTTGAAGAATTGTGAATATATTTGCATGATTTTTCTCATAGTTTTTGAACTTTTTTTAAGGTTAAGTACTTGTTTCTTTTTATAAAAAAAGTAATAGAATAATAATTTGCTTAATCACTATAAACTTTTACACTTGGGTGGAACAATTTTGCAAAATTCAGATTCTTTTAGTGATGATCTAATTTTTCAAATAATGGTTTAGTGTTTACACAGTGACTATGATGAAAACTTCATTTACAGATATTTGGTCCTGTGGATTGGGGACTGTTTTTTGTTCAAAAGGCATTGTTATATGTGAATTAGACATGCTTATTTTATATTCTAATTTGATGCCTCTAAAGCCTACCTTTGTTTAATTCTCTGCTCTCTGAGGTTTTCTCAGGGGGAAAAGAAATAGAAAGTCACTCCTTTAAAAGATATGTTGTCTTACAAGAATAAAACACCTTTTGAAATGTTAGTGAAGTACTGGTATTTTAATGCCCTTCATGTTTTGTGATTATTTTTTTTTCCTATCTCAAAAGCAGTTGATTTTGAATTAAAATTAAATATATTTGAATCTACATTTTCTACTACTACAAAAGGAAAGAAATGATTATAATTACTGCATTTGGAGATTTTTTTAAAATGTAGCTTCTCGTTTAAAAGAACTTATTTCCAACCCTAAGAAGTTGGTTATTCTGTGTGCATTTATCAGATAGACCTCATATAATTTCTTGTATCTCTTAAGGAAGTTCCTATATAATAGACAAAGCATCCAAGAGCACAAACCTAATGAAAAATATGCTTTTGTCGAGATGGTTTCACTCCAGTAACCTCAGAAATGTTGGCAAGTAATTTGAGTTTCAGTGATAAGATTCTGCTTCTGCCAGTGATGGCTCTGGCCATTTGATAGGTTGAGTTTTTACAAGAACAACTTGCTGTTTATAGAAAGCTTAGGTCTTAGGGGATTCATCCCTTCCCCCAAGTTTAGATTTTGTGTGCGCATTAATAAAAAGGATGATTTCTGTTTTGGAAGATGAACAATATATTTTTAAAATAATTTTAAAATATATTTTTTTAAAAGGAAGACTATTTTAGCCTTCTAAATTGTGTCTTCTACACTCATGTGGTATTGCTGAATTACTAAAATTTGCTTTTGCATTTCCTGCTGGAAATTTAAATTTTCTTAACAAATCTTTTCTGCTCCAAGTAAATGTAAGTAAAGGTCATTAAAATATGGTGTTTCAAAAATAAAATTTTTGAAAAGGTTCAGCTCTTAAGTTCTGCAATTACCTGTAAAACTTTCTATCTATGAACTTACTTTTTGTTACTGACAATTTTGTGTAAACAATGGGTGGCTAAAATATATGTTTAGCCAAAAAAAGAAATTATTTGCAGCAAAACGAGAATAGCCACAAATAAAGACTGGTCTGTCAGGGTTCCATTGCCCAGCTAAGAATGTGAGCTGCCACTAAGTAGGGACATGAACACATCATTTAACCCTATGAGGTCTCAGATTCACCATCTGAAAATAGAGGATTGGATAAAGAAAATCACAGTACCATTTTATAATTCTAGATGACAAGCTGCAACATCAAGTCTTTGACTTCTTCAGATATGATAGAGGACTTCAAAATGTTATTACTCACTAGATTTGGTATGAGCATATATATAAAGCATTGATTCTTTTAACTTTTTGTTTTGAAAATAATCAAAAATAAATCATGAAGGGTAATTCACTATGTTAATATCATATTTTATAAAGCTTGATATTTTGAACTTAAGTAAATGAAATATGAAAGTCCTCATCTTATTAGTTCTGTCATATTAGTGTAAGTTTAAATTCCGTGACAATCCATGTCTAGATTAAGACAAACTTATTTTCAACCCTATTCTGAGTGTTTCAGATGAAGATAAGATCATAGCAAAATTCAACTTATAGCACTCTTAAAAGGTTAAACTTTGTTCCTCTTTTCAAGGATAAAATAATTTCACTGTCAACTTAAAAACATTTCTTTTACTTAAAAAGATGGAATTTAATTTGAATTATGAATAAAGAAATGTACTTATCTTTTTTAAAAAATTGTCATTCCTTTCCCAAAGATGTACCATTTTGTGCCAAATCTGAAAGCAAGGGCACATTTAATGGTATATGTAATATATTAAGTTGCAGTTTCAAGGCTGATTCAAGAACAATTGAATACACATCATGAAACTTCCTTATTGATGCTCAAGCTAGTTAGTAATGGCTTGAGGTATAAACACCATTATCTAGATACATATTGTCAAATTTAGAAATGCATTTGTGGTACTATAATGAATTTTATATGGCATAATTTGCTGAGAGATTTGTCATATTAGGTTCTATGGAAACCTCTCAGGAAAATACTGCCTTTTACCACAAAATAAGTTTTTTACATCTATACTGTGGGGATGTAAAAATGGATAGCAAATATATAACAAAAAAAAATATTTGTGATGAGGTGACTTTTAAAATTTTTTCTAATTTACACCAGAAATTCTATATCTAGTAGTATTATCTTTAGTTACTTGTGAACATCTTGAATTATTTTGACATTTAAAAATATTATTCATCACTAATTTTGTACAGGAAATTTAATGTACTTAATCTATCCTTATACTTCCATTCTGTGTATTTTTCCAGACAAACAGTCCTTCCAATCACTTTTAGAGTTTGTCCCTTTAGCAATTTCCTCTTCTATTGTCTTTTAGTATAAAACTTTAGTATAAATATTAATATCATCAAGTCAACATACAGAATGCTTATTCATCTTTGTTTTTTTCTATTACTTGCTCTATTTGCATGAAAATGATATAATCAAAATTGTCAATATATTGTCTGTGTAACAATGTCTCTCCATTGAAATATTTAGTATAAAGCCATGCTGTACAAATTCAAGGGTAAAATAGATCTAGATCTCATCCTATTAGTAATTCTCAATAAATAGTGTGTGACTATTCCAACTGACATATTGAAAGACAGAGATATTTCTTAGAGGGTTCAGTCACTTGGCTAAGCTGATCTTCTAGTAGTATGGTAATTTTTAAAAGTGTGACCCCTTTTGATAGAAATAAGATGAACCATATTTCCCATGATTTTCAAGTAGTTTACAATTTTTATATGTTTACCAGTATCTATTTCTATGCGCTTTACACACAATGTCACAAAATTTGTTTGTTTCTTTTTAAATCAATATTATAGTTTTTTCAATGTTTATGTACAGGATTTATAGCAACAACTGGAATGAAACTTCTTTGCTTTGCACTCTCTATTTAAGATGCTTCATCTCAAATAAGCTCTGCATTACTAGTGATATTAAAATTAATTAAATGGAAAAATTCTCTTTCAGTTATCAGATAGCTCATTTTACCACGTTATTGGTGTTCTTGCCTTCACACAACTCAGCCAAATTACATTAGATATAATTATCTATTTTAAAAAAAAAACCTATGGATTTAAAGTGGAATATCACGAAAGACCTTATCTCATTATGCCACAGTATATCATGGCTGAGAATATATCAGATGAGATAATGCATTAGATCTCTGCTTTCTAGAGACATTAGCATTAAAATTAAATATAGAAGAAATTAAGTCTGAGTATTTGATGTGAGTCCCAAGGTTTATGCCAAGCATTTTAAGCCATTGCTAGAAGCCAACTCTAAACTGTAAATCAAGAGATTTAGGATTCTACTGTGTCCACTATGGTAGAACTTCTCAAATGAAAATGAGCACAAGAATCATCCAGAACAAATTATTTTAAAAACAGAATCCTAAACCCACCCCCAGAAATTGAGATTTTTAAATAAATCTTCAGTGTGTCTTTTGAATTTGCATTTCTTAGCAACAACCCCAAGTGATTTTCATATAGACCATGTTTTAAAAAAATATTGTTTACAGCATACATTTTTAGGTGTTTTTTTAAATTATTACAAATTCATGTATTTTATCCAGCAAAAAATAAACAAATCATTTAAAGGAATCTAAACTCTTACAAAATCACATACTGTATGTTAAGGAATAGCATCTTTAAAAAACAGAGATTTAATGACTGCCATACTCTTGAACCTGAGCACCAATCTTTTTGTCAGTATTTTTTGTCATTATCTGTTACTATTTTAGAATGTGCTATTGTAGTTTTCTGAGGTGACTCAGATTTTAATCATACTTTTCTCCTAGTACCATACAACAGAAGTGTTGCAGAAATTTTAGGTACTTCTAGAATCTAGACTGTATCTCCCAGACTCACATTCATAGAAACACGCAAAAAATTTTCGGGCAAGTTGTTTCACTTTGTGGTTCAAAAACTATGATTGCAATAGATAGAAGTAAACTTGAAGCATAATATTTTAGAGCTTAAAGATGCTCAGAGAATGTTGACCAACTGCTGTCCTATAAATGAATTCCTTCTTTAGCAAAGTGCTGGGCACATAGGATGTTCTAAAATATCACTGAGAGCAATACTGGATCATGTTTTAAAACAGTCCGTTAGAAATTCATGTGCAAGTAACATTTCAGTGGTTTGAACTGAAGCACAATTACTTGACTCATACTACAAGAAGCCTAACGTTAGGCCATAATTAAGGCTAATATTGAGGCTCAGGGATGCCCTTTATATTCCAGGCTCTTTCTCTCTGGTCCATATTGGGGCCTCCTACCATCATGCTTGCACTTTCATTTGATAGATGATTACTGCACATCGGGGCCCCATAGCCTCATGTTGACTGTCTAGGAAGGAAGTAAAGAAAAAAAATGGACTAAAAGCAAGACTATGCCATTAAACTTGGGAAAGGATGTCTAATTCTACCTACATATGACTGGACAGAACTGTGTCACTTTGCCTTCTCTGGCTTTATGAGCTGAGAAATTGAGTAATCTTACTTGAGCACACTGATGTCCCAAACTAAATCAGGGTTCTGACAGGAAAAATTGGGAATTTATATTGTGTTGGCAACTGGAATTACCTGCTGCTGCAGCTGGTGTATGTGTAAAGGAAAAATGTATCCAAAAGCCTCAGAATAATTGGTATAGACATGAAGATAGAATTGATTATTTGCTTGTTATGTGCAGCATTAACTATTTGGCACACTGTATTATTTAGGTTTTTTTTTTTTTAATTTATTTATTTTTTGCTGTGTTGGGTCTTCGTTTCTGTGCGAGGGCTTTCTCTAGTTGCGGCAAGCGGGGGCCACTCTCCATCGTGGTGCACGGGCCTCTCACTATCGCGGCCTCTCTTGTTGTGGAGCACAGGCTCCAGACGCGCAGGCTCAGTAGTTGTGGCTCACGGGCCCAGTTGCTCCGCGGCATGTGGGATCTTCCCAGACCAGGGCTCGAACCCGTGTCCCCTGCATTAGCAGGCAGATTCTCAACGACTGCGCCACCAGGGAAGCCCCACACCATATTATTTAGAAGGTGTAGTCATGAGTCTTCATGGTGTCCCTCTCACCCAAACATGACAAAAAAAATTGGGGCTGGTGATTACCTGTCATAAAGGAGGCTAAACTAAGAGGAAAAGGGAAAACGTCCTTAAATCTTGAGAGAATAATGGTGGATGAAAAGTGGTAACAAACCCCAAAAAACTGCAAAAACTTTAATTATTGGCATTTCAGTGTGGTAGTGGTCAGCAAGAAGGTGATCATTGTGTAACCGACCTCTATACTGTTTTTATTAGTTTAAATATATGACTGACTTTGAGAAAGTCAAAGTGAAATGACAACGGCTCTACCTCTGAGTGACTCCGATATTTTATGCCTTGTTCAGCAGCAGACAGGAATTAAAATGCTACAAAATGGGAATCTTCAACCTTCTTTTCTTCTTACAACACCATTGGTACCTCCAAAATTTAAGTTTTTCCGAAGTGGTCTAGAGTGGAGGTAAGGGAGGTGGCATGGAAGGGGGGTGTCAGTGTTCTCTGACAGCTTCCTCTAGCAAGCCTAGAGAGGTTGGGCAGAGGTAGGAGGGAAACCTCTTTCTGACAGCCTGTTGAAATTCAGATTAACTTGGAGTTCATCAATTCAAAATTAATCTTGATTATTACTTTTATGCCATAGCTTAGTTACTTTATAAGTTAAAGTTTTTTTTTTTTTTCTTTTTGTGCCTAATCCTGGAAAGAAACACACCTGTACCATGTTGAAAGCATACACTTATTCTGAGGAGAATAATTGACAAATCTCTCAAGAGAGATTTTCCACTACAAAATGTAAATGTAATTTTTCATGATGCACAAACCAACACTACTCATTAAATATATTACACAACAGTCTTAAATACTTAAATAAATATTAGTAATATGTTGGTATATATACTATCTGTGTTTCTCATGTATCCTAACCGTATTCTATAGACAAATGAATATTTTTTAAAAAGAGTTCAAAAGAACCTGCAGTTGGGATATACACACAAGGTCTTAATGGAAAATAAGCACAATAACTCTGGAAAATACAACAGATCATTAAGAACATTTTGAAAGACATTTTGTCTATGTTAAACAAAGAATCCATTTCCTAGTTACATATTTACATTAGAAAATGGAACAGGTGATATTATTTTTCCATTGCTTGAGTAATTTCTTTTCACTTAATTGATTTTCTTCTGTCTTTGCTATCAGTTTGTCAGATACATGTGGTTTATTACTTTTATGGGGCTCAGATTTTCAAACATAAGAGTTGAACCTCTTTGCCATAATTTTATATCATCTGATTTCAGATGTATAATATAGAGAGATAGATATGTGTGTTTTTACATCATTATGTTTCCTGCAACATGAAGCAATATTTTATATAAGAGCTCTAGGTATTCTATAATTATCACTTGGACTGAAAAAGGCAAACATTTTCATTTGAAGATATTTTAAAAATCATTTTTCAAATAAGTATATTTGTTTGGATCGCAGAGTTCCCAGATTTCCTCCCATGGAGCTTCAGTAGTATAACCAGGCTAGACAAGAGCTATTTCATGGCACAACTGGGTAGCTTTTATTATGTATTTCAATTAATGATTTGAAAAAAGCTTTTGAAGTTTAGTTTAAAAACTCTGTTATCATTGTAGTAGAGCAGCTCTGGCTACTTTTCTTCAGCTGATTACCATTAACGAATGCTAAGCCATTCCCCAGGATAATAAGGAACAATTAGGGATTGCATTAACCCTTGAGGTTCTATGCAAAATCAGGAGTAGCAGCCTGATAAATAAGAAGCAACCACTAAAAGTATTGGGGACCGAGTGAGGAAGAGCAGTTTTGTCAAACTCATGTCAATCCTATGGTTTATGAGGAGTGCTAAAGACTTCATTGTTTGTCATGGTGTATGTTGTTACTATTGTCATTAGTGTCTATGGGTGTTTTCAGTTAAGAATAGGAAACTTTGGAATCTGTATTTCTTTCAGGAGGAATCTTACTCACTTCTGAAGGAATGGGATGTAGGGTGAGACAAAGATTCCCTCATTAGCTTTCTGATATACAATGGCAGTTCTAATGTAAGAGTGGTCATATGTGCATATCCCATTTCACCCTTACAGAAGTCTGTTAAACTCCTCTACACATTCAGGAGCATTAGAATAGCTTCAAGCAAATCTGACTTGTTTATCTAATTCCTTGTATACTATAAGAAGAAAAATAAACCAAGACTTTACCCTGAAGAGCTTGACGTTCCAAAATATATAGTATTAATATCTTTGAAACCATACAGTTATTACCACTGTTGCTGTGATGATTTTTTTCCCATGATTTTTTTTTTTTTTTACTCTGTCCTGATTTTACATAGTTGGAATCATAGTATACAAATAATTGTATCCATTTTTCATATAAGAAGGCTATTAATCTTTATGAATTCCACTCCAATTTGGTCACTGGCTTTCACCTTTTTACAACAATATGGGTAGTGTTTATATGATATATGACTCTGATAATTACCTAGGTATAAGATGAAGGAAAGAAATGTACATATCTATAAAATTGTGTCAGTGATTGAGCCTAAAATGGAATCTTTACTTCAAAATATTCAACCTTTAGACATTTTTATTTCTATAAAAATAATTATTAGAAGGATCTAAAATATTCTACTCAATCCAATGTACCTCATGGAAAGTTTAATGCATTTTGAAATTAGTGAAAATTTTGGTATGCCAAATGTAACATTTGACTCTCAATACATTCTTACATTTGTATCATATATTATATATATGATATGCATATATGATACACATTTCATATATGATACACATATACATATGGATATGTGCCACATATATGTATCATATATGTGTACATGTGTGGCGTGGTATGGGTAGGTATATATGTATATGGAAAGAGAGATAAATACTTCATAATAGATTTCATATTGAAATCTACTAAACATAATATGAAACCATGATGTACCAATATAAAAGTAACAGGGAAGAGAAAATTTTTCAACAAAAACAAAATTTAAAAACCAGAAATAAAGCCCATTTCATGCTTCTACGTGTTTGTGAACAATACTCACTGTCATTATATGCCAATTAAAAATAATGAGATATTTTATAAATATCATGAATATTGTGTTTAACTTTTTAGAATACAGAGTTTCAATAGTTAATAGACTATAAATAACATTTTGTAGAAGTTAATGATCATTTTTAGAGTTCCATCCAGAGAGATTCAACACTTTGCTAGAGTTGATTTGAATTATGATTAAAATTATGAAATATTGTCTCTATAAAATTTGAAAGACTTATACATACTAGATTCAACATTAAATCTATTAGAAGCTCTGGTGCATTTTTTAGGTCTAATGTGAATTGATATACTGGTTCAATTAAAAAAACATGTTAATTTGGTCCCTGTACCATGCCACTGGGAGTCACATTATTATAATATGTCATAATCTTTAAAATTAAATTAGAGTATATTCTTTTGTGATAAAATTTAAGTAAATTGCATTAGACTGTTTCTGAGTCTCCAACAAAACTACACATTCTTTCATTTAACATAATTTAAAATAATATCGACGATGTCAATATTTGGAGTGAAATTCAAATTGTTCAAATTATTCCCAAAACATAGAATTGATACATTATTGCTTGGTTTAAACATACTTTCTTTAATGTGACATTAGTACTAAAATGTAATCTAAACCATGCTTTGGAAGATCTGCTGCTTCTAAGTTTTTTTCCATTTTAATAGATCATTTGAAATTGATAATTATCAGCTTCCTTGAGACAGAAGATGCAGTCACAAACCTCACAGATGCTTAGTGATTTCCAAGGATAAAATGATAAAAATAATTTAAATTACTAGGTTGTAATTTGAATTATACCACCCCTTGGGAAGCACAGCATATCATGTAACTCTGAGGCATAACATTCATTAGAATAGTATTTTATCATAGCATTTTTTTTTTTTTTTTTCAGTACGCAGGCCTCTCGCTGCTGTGGCCTCTCCCGTTGCGGAGCACAGGCTCCGGATGCGCAGGCTCAGCAGCCATGGCTCACGGGCCCAGCCGCCCCACGGCACGTGGGATCCTCCCAGACCGGGGCACGAACCCGCGTCCCCTGCATCAGCAGGTGGAATCCCAACCACTGCACCACCAGGGAAGCCCCTATCACAGCATTTGTAGAACATTTTAACCACCAAGGCTAAAAATAAGATGTTGGGTACCAATTTTTAATTATCTGGACTGCCTCGCATTGGGGAACAGGTATTTTCAAGGGTAAATAAAGGAAAATAATTTTCCTTTCCATGTTCTCTTAAAATCTAGAGAGTAATAGACTTCTTTTTTTTGAGGATCATGAACAACAGAAATTTATTGTTCACAGTCCTAGGGGCTGAAAGTCCAAGATCAAGACACCAGCATTGTCAACTTCTGGTGAGAGCCTTCTTCTTAATTCCTGGCAGGTGGCTTCTCACTGTGCCCTTACATGATGTAAATGACTAAAAATCTCTCTGAGGACTTAAAAATGCTTATAAGGGCACTAATTCTATGTATGAGGACTCCACTCTCATGACCTAAGCACAACCCAAAGACCCACCTCCTAATACCATCATCTTTGGGGGGACACAAATATTCAGATCATAGCATGCTACCTTCCACTGTATTTCCAATTATAAAATGCAAAGTTGAACTACCACAGAGTATTATTCTTTAACCATCATCTCTGTTTCCTTGAAAACAAAATTGCCCAGACTGTAGCACCTGTAACCATAGGCCTTGTAGGATGCTTTAGGAACAAAGTCCACGATATCCTGGTTCCCTGTTGAGTTGAGAGATCCAATGGGGATGCCACCTTTGCTGGGATTTCAGTATTTATCACAGGCTTTTCCTACAAAATGATATCATTCTAGTCTCCATACCAAAAAATTATCAGTAAGGCTGTTGGACACATCATTTATTATTAATGTTTATTTTTGCTTCTGTATAACTTCATCAAAATTCATTTTGAAGAACTGATTTATCAAGTTTATGTGTGTTTGCATGTCTGTATATCACAAAATTTAATATAGCTTTATTTTACTAATTTTTTTTTAAATTTGGGAAATAACTGATAACAATAATTTCGAAGAGTATCACTAATACAAAAGCTTCTCCCCATGTTTTTGTGTTGGTAGCCCTCTTAATAATTAAATATGAATATTTTTAAAAGCCAAATCAATCCAAGGGAAAAGAAAGGCTTTCATCTTTTATTCTCTGTGTTATTTTTCTTACTGCTGGCGTAGAAGCACTTTCTCAATTCTTCCATTTATTTTTATAAATGATGGATAAATTATTTATTTTTAAAATTTCTTATGTTTCTGTTCCTGTTTTTAGTGTTACCATGCAACTTATTTTGTATGGATATTTGCCAGAATAAATAGTTTCAATGAATAAGATGTTTGCCATGTCATCTTTATTCAACAATTTCTTAAAAAAGCCATTTCTTATCATATTGTACTTGGTTACAAGTTATCCCTATGCTTTACTGCCACTGAAAATCTCAGTTAAGTGTACTTATCTTACATATCTTACATAAGATATAAGATATGTAAGATAAGTACACTTATAAGCTTACATATCTCTGGGGTGTTCTGAATGGCAATTAATGGCTTAGAAATAGAAAGTTTTGTAATTCAAACCTAGGTTTTCACAGACATGAGATGCATCAACATTGCTATTAACACAATAGAAAACTTGTCATAAATTATTGCTCTTAAAATGTCAAATTTGTTAACTTCATTGAGAGAAATATTTCAGAACTAGTTTAAGAAGAGAAAGCTAGCGAATTACCTTCCACCGCAAATGTAATAGTTTATATATCCATAGAATAAACAGGAATTGTTTTGCTTTGTTTTCCAAGGGGATGGGAATCATTCATTATGGCCTATCCTGCTCTTGGACTTTCTTAAATTTTCTTAAAGGTAGAGGCTTCTAGAAACAAACTGGCTCCAACATTTGATGTTTCGATTCCTTAGAAATGCTTCCATGTGAATAATTTTGTGACCCTATCCTCTTAAGTATTGGCATTCTCCTAAGATATATGTTTAAAAAACAATTAAACTCTCAAAAAATCTTCTAGTTAGAGTAAAAAATGATAATTTTGATGAACTAATTAGCAATTATTTATTAAAAAATATTCTGCCACTGTTTCTTCTTTCATAGTTAAACTTAAGCATTACCAAATACAACTTTGGGAATGATTGTCAGGAAAGATGTCATTTAAATTTTACAAATAATATTTGTTATGATGATTTGTGCTGGCATTTTTGTAGTTATTTAGCAAGAATATATAGGCCAATATAAGACAATTAACCTTTATTGCTGGGTATTGCTTAGGAATGTGCTACTCAGTTAAAAACATCTTTGAGTTCCCCCTAAGTATTTTGTTGAAGTATGCTCATAGATGATTTTTATTATGTCATCTCATAGAAATTACAGAATACAAAACAGTCTCCCTTTTTGTGTAGCAATTAGAGAAATAGAAATGCATGTAGAAATAAGAATATAAAATAAGCCAGAGTTAAGTGGAAAATAAATCTAGTCCAGTCAATACACCTGTATTGTCACTGGTGGTAGCTTGGAATGTTATCTTCTAGGATTTTTGTATTTAATAGGGAATTACTGAATATCATCTCTAACCTAATGGACTAAATGAATAATGGAATTCTAGGCCCTTATGGTTGCCTGAAGAAGGAAGGCATTTGGAGGCTGACATTGCATTTTGTCCTTGCTGCCGAGATCAGGGAGGTGATATGTGCTTACTTGATTAAGTCATGAGTCTTCTGGGCCAACTCTACTCTAATGGTTTGGTGTATAGGCAAGACACGCATACAATAGGCTTAAAAGCAACTCCCTACCTTTACCTCTTTATAGTTTCAATTCATAGTGTTGATCCTAAATAAGCAAAAGTTTGGATCATCCATGTTTTATGATTAGATACCCAAAATTTCTTTCAATCTGATGTCAGATGATGCACTGCCTACTAATAAACTATCCAGTGGCAGTAATTTTTTTTCCAGTGGCAGTAATTTTGATATAATACTCTACCCTTATTCTTGAACTATTTAACTGTGTACATGTGCATGTGATAATTCTACCATATTGCTTGCTGTTTCTATTTTTTTCCCTAATGTCATATATATGTATATCTCTGGTTATACATATTTAAAACATTCTTTTTAATACCTTCAGTACAAAGACATATTTAAATACATCAGTTCCAAGAGCCTGAACCATAATAGCATTTGTAATAGCATTTTAGTCTCAGTTGGTGTTGATTTTTTAAGAGTACTTTTGCCTCAGAAACATTCTTTTTAGATCATTTGGTATATTCTTTACATTGCAAACTGAAGAAATTCAAAGTCATTAGAAAAACATTTCTATTTAACTGGGTCTTCTTCAAACTGCAACCATATTACCTAAAAAAAGTTAATAGTTAACTAGATATTTTCACATTTCTAGTTCATGCAATGAGCTAATTTTATGAAAAGGAGAAGCCAAAACTTTTTCTCTCTATGATTTGGCTTCATTTATTACAAAAGATCTCAAAGTAATTGACGGAAAATGAAAACTAAATGAAATAATTAAATAAGCAATCTAATTTTAGGTGTTAATTCAATTCTATTTCTAATCAATTTTCTGTATTTTAAACTTCATTTGCTTTCTATCTCCTTATTGCCTGCAGGCTTACATGTCTCAAATTATGGGTTGGATACATCCCTGAGTACTTAGCATGATGACACAAGGGAAAAATGCCACTCAGAGAGCTAGACTAATACATTTAACAGTTATTCTGTTATTTGGTGGTTTCAAACTCCAGATGGCCATGTCTAGTTAATTTGATTGTCTTTGCCTGTAAGTTAGAAATCTGCACTGTGAAATAGTATGACCAGAAAAGGATGAATCTTGATTTACTCAATATGACCTTTTGCTTCTGAGATATTTTTAATGGAAAGAAAGGGGTAGGGTATCAAAAATGGCAACGTTGAGCAAGGTAAGTGAAAACCTTTTTAATGTGTCTTGGTCAGTAAATTATTCCAAATGGACAGGTATAAAACATATTGACTTTTATATTGATGCAGGTACCAACTTTTCATGTGTTCTACCTACACATTTACAAATCTGAGAAAAAAATTTAGCAGAAGAATTCACTGAATTGGCATGTAAGGGCCTTTTCTATAAACCATGAGGTCAATTGTCAATCCCTTCTTGAATGATTAATTATCTCTAAAGCTAACAGAGGTGCTTTTGAACCTAAGTACATTTTTTAAGGCAGGAAAGATACGTAAAAGTACATGGGAGGCTGACTATTTGCATTATAACAAATATCCTCCAGCATAAGTGATCAGGATATTGAATTTATGGTAATTGAATTTAATAGCTTTTGTCAGAAAAGTATTTTCAAATATGAATAAGTAATTTCTTAACTAACTACTCATCTTTGGCAAGTACTTAAATAAAAATTAAAAGTTTTAAATTTGCTTTTAGGATGCCACTTAAAAGAACAGATAAATTTCACAGCCTTAATGGATTTCTTACTAGGAGACAAATCTTCCATAAAAATTCCACTGTAGCTTTTTGCATCCTCAAATTCACATGAAGTTAATATTTAAATTAATCTTGACCATCTTTTATTTTTCCTTTTTGAAAAATTAGATATTTAGAAAAAATTGGTGAAAATTTCAACTGCTCAGTTCTAAATATTTCTGCTGGCCAAGTCTGTAGGGAATAGGGGACCATTTTAAAAGATAATCACTAACAGATTTTTGAGATCCCTTTTACTACAGATTGCTTCATAATAAAACTAACATTCACAGTTGAGTAATATTAATGCATTCACCTTTTTCCTTCTAATCCAACTGCATTAAAACACACGTGGAATGGCAGTTCTACCTGTCATTTGAAATAATGCTTAGTAGTTTGACCAATTTTTAAATAGTGGCCTGATTAATTGTACTAAACATTGGACATTAAATCAAGCTTGTGCGTGCGCATGTGTGTGTGGGTTTGTGTGTGTGTGTGAATCATCACTGCATGAAGTTCTTTATAGCACCATCCATTCTTTATACCTCTCATGCCCTTGGAGTTTTTGTGCATACCTTTGCTCCTCTGTGGCTAAGCACACATCCCTAAATTATGATTGCAAGTGGTAGCAATCTGCCTTATCAATATCTTGAAGATGGGTTAAGTGAGGCTGGATTTGTGGACTTTGCCTTCGGCCGTGTCAAGAGACCAATGCTCTCTCTCCTTTGGGAAACTGTGATGAGGAGAAGCCATGAACCGTTGTGCTTCCCCACTCCCATATCCTATTCCTGAATGATCAGAATATGGGGTTTCAATTATTTATTGTCTTATCATTCCAAGGATAGATAAAAATCCATGTTTCTCAATTATCTTGAAAACTTCCCAAACCTCTTACTTTGGTATGATATTTACATTACTGACTTTGAAAGAGCCAATTTTGTAATGCTATTGTATCTGATAGTACGCTTTTGCTTTTAAATGTGACAGTCTGAAAGCTTATTCTGAAAGCTGCTTCCAGTGAAATCTAATTATTCTTGGTTAGGGACGTTCTTTTGGTGATACCACCAGCCTCCTGGGTACTAAGCATGTCTGATGATAGGTGATTCATAAGCACAATGTGACATTTCCCAGTGAGCTGTTTTGTCACAGGTTATCCATTTTGTGAGATGTGTTATTTCATCCTGAGGTTCAATGTGACTGTCATGTTGCTGGGCAAGTAGCTGAGAATGTTGTATAGCTTGTCAAAACCATAACACCCTTTGAATCAGAATACATAATTTTCAAATCAGAGCATGTGAAATTTAAATGAGGATACCACCAAGTCACAGCTAATTTCTTCCTTCCTTACTTGGTGACCTGAGGTCCAATGTATGAGCATTAGACTACCATAATAAGCCCTTGCAAATAAGTTAAATCAATGGAGAGGTGTATGTTCTCACTAGGGCAGGCTCTGTTACCCGTTCTTGTGTTAGATTACTGCTGGACGAGTTTAAGAAAGCAGTCTGTTCAGGTGGCAGATCTTGGATGAACTGTGACAAATGCAGGAGACTGTGTGTGTGTGTGTGTGTGTGTGTGTGTGTGAAATTCCAATGTTCATGTCTCTAGGCTTGCTTATTTTATCTTCCCACCTTGCAAGTTAGTACACCTATTAAAATGTGAATCTGTAATTTCAGTACAATTCATTTTAATAGAGCAACTTAATTGCATGAGGTCTATAAATTCAGAGGAGTTGAAGATTAGAAACAAAGTTCCAGCATCAATACAGTATAGGTATTCAGACCATTCTTAAAAATAGCTCACTTCTTTAACTAATTTTTTGTGTGTGTGTGTGGTACGCGGGCCTCTCACTGTTGTGGCCTCTCCCGTTGCAGAGCACAGGCTCCGGACGCGCAGGCTCAGCAGCCATGGCTCACGGGCCCAGCCGCTCCACGGCATGTGGGATCTTCCCGGACCGGGGCACGAACCCGTGTCCCCTGCATCGGCAGACGGACTCTCAACCACTGCGCCACCAGGGAAGCCCATAACTAATTTTTAAATAAACGTTGGAAATTGAAGGTAGAAATACCTTGTCAACATAGCATTCCCTTTAATTAAATTATTTTGAAATTAGCTAAAGAGCATTTACAAAATCTGAATTAGTTGAGAGCATAGTTTTAATACTTTCCCTTGTGTTAGTATTTGGAGTTTTCTTTTACATTTGTTTTCTCTATTTGTCTTTTTGTTTGTTTGTTTTTTAAAATGATTATGTATTTATACTTATATGGATAGGTAGCGACGTGTGTATGTGTATACAAAGTCATCCTGACAGTAAAATCAAGCCAATGAATGTTTGAATTAAAATAAAGAATGCAGGGCTTCCCTGGTGGCGCAGTGGTTGAGAGTCCGCCTGCCAATGCAGGGGATGCGGGTTTGTGCCCCGGTCCGGGAAGATCCCACATGCCACTGAGCCATGACCGCTGGGTCTGTGCGTCCGGAGCCTGTGCTCTGCAACGGGAGAGGCCACAACAGTGAGAGGCCCACGCACTGCAATCAATCAATCAATCAATCAATCAATCAATCAATAAAAATAAAGAATGCAGAAAGGAAAGACCGCAGGGTGAAGATAATGGTAAGCTTCACATCTATTTAAGTATAAAACTAAAACTTAGCAACTAAAGGTAATATTTTAACAGAAATGACAATGTTAAACCTAGAGAAGGTAAGTTTAAGCATATTCACATTTTAAAATTTGGAAGTAAGGGGCGAGATTGGTACATATGAAACTGCTAATATCGTCATACATCACAGCAAAGAATCATACAGAATCATACCCTTTAGCATGTAGTTTAAAAAAAAGATAATGACCTTACTTCTTAATATTTTTCATAATCTTAAACCAAAAGGAAATTTAAAGAAATAATATCTTTTTTGATAAATATTAGAAATTCATCACTGTCTTCAGTTTCATTCTTTTGTTATACTTTATTGAAATTAAATTTAATAATTTAAAAAACAATATTTGTAATGATTCAATATTCATAAAGATGTCATTTGTCATCCATTCATCCATCCATATGTATGCTTTGAAAGATGTCTGAAATGAAGTTCCCCTAATATCAATTCTAGTTATTTCTGCATGAGGATTTTGAGTATTTTGAAACATTTTGCTATACTTTCATTTCTTGACAAATAAGGTTTTGAGTTCCTTACACTGAGCATGACTCCTAGTAAAAAAATAATTAAATGATTTTTCTGAAAAAAAAATACTAACAACAAATATGTTAAGATATCATTGGTGGTGAATTCTGGGTATGGGAATATGTATGATATAAGATGGCTTATTTACTTCTTGGTACATTTCAGTATCTTTTTCAATTTTAAAAAATATGAACAAAAAAAGTAAGATACACAGGACATTGTAGAGCCTCCAATGACAAGACTCTACAATGGACAAGGAATGGTATTTCCAAGAAAAGAAAAGAATTGAACAAATTGTTTCATCATGTGGGGCTATGTTCTGCCTGTTAGTCAGCGACTCCAATAGTATTTCCATTCCTTGAGGGAGCAGATTTTGAACCTTGTAAAATGAGGTGGAATTTTCCATGAGGATGGAATTCATTAGCACAATATCTGCATTCTATGAAAACATCTGGTGATTTTGGCCATACTATCTTGTGTTCAGGCGTAATTTCCTGCCAAATAACAAGGCTAAGTTTTAAGAATAATTCATGATTTTTCTGTCCATAGAATTTTCACCAAGAAAAGTATATTTGCATTAAAGGACTAAATAAGTTGCATTATAATTGTAACAGTTTTTAAACTTTTCTGAAACATGTATAACTTTTTTCGTTTTAAATAGTAAATGTCACATTTCTTAGAATAAGTGAGTCCAGTTAGATTTATAAACAAAGCCTCCAAAAGGTTCCATATATATTGATGCTTGAGAAGGAAAGTAATTCTAGGTGTTTTTTCCACTCCTTTTCTACATAATATACTATCTTATCAACATGATTTAATGTCAAAGAGAATGAATAGAGTTAGTGCTCACAAATGAAAGAGAAATCAACCTTACTGACTTTGAGGTGAGATCTAGGAAGAAAGAAAATACAATGAGGTACATTTTATAACTAGAAATGGTGAGGTAATTGAAAAGTATTTTTAGAAATAACCACCTTCAGTGTTTGCATTGAACATCTTCAATGTTGCATTTTCTGTGGTTTGTTAACTTGTCATAAATATATTAATGAACTGTTGTATAGCTAATTTAGAATCAACAGACTGTTAACTTAAAGAGAGCAGTAATCGTTGAATTATCTTTTTGTCCCAGTTCTTTGCATAGTTTCTGTCATGTGGTGGGGTCTCACCACATGTGAAATAAGTGTTCATTGAAGTTGGAGTTGACTTAAACGCAGGAAAATAATTATTTCCAATGCAAGATTGTCTATTATTTTCAAATTGTAAGCAAGTCAAGAAATTGTCCTGATCTTAAAACACAATAGCAGGACTTCCCTTGTGGTGCAGTGGTTAAGAATTCGCCTGCCAAGGCAGGGGACACGGGTTCGATTCCTGGTCCAGGAAGATCCCACATGGCATAGAGCAACTAAGCCTGTGCACCACAACTACTGAGCCTGCGCTCTAGAGCCTGCAAGCCACAACCACTGAGCCCACGTGCCACAACGACTGAATCCCGCACGCCTAAAGCCTGTCATCTGAAACAAGAGAAGCCGTGACAATGAGAAGCCCACCCACTGCAACAAAGAGTAGCCCCTGCTCGCCACAACTAGAGAAAGCCCGCATGTAGCAATGAAGACCCAAAGACCCAAATAAATAAATAAATTTATTTAAAAAAACCAAAAACAATAGCTTAAATGGATAACTGAAAGATTGTTATAATAGTCTATTAAAACATAACCCATTATTATGACCAATATTAAATATTATATTTATATATATTCCATTTGTAATATTAGCAGAGATGAGGAGTACTTCTTGTTAGTTACTTGGACCTTATTATTACTTATCATAAAGTAAAAAACATTGATTAATTTTTTATTTTCCAATACCAATTCTTCTCCTTGACATTAGACTATGTTGATGAGATAGTTTATTATCTGGAAAGGATAGTTGATTTCAAGTAGCAATTATGATGTCCTCTGTCCATTTGTAACTTTGCATTAAGGGTGAGGAGGCCATCTGAACTCTTGGGGCTTGTTTGCATATTGTAAAATGGGGATGATATTATTTGCCTTTTGCAACTCTGAGGGCTGTTATAAGAAGTAGAAGAATTGTGAGGGCTGTTATAAGTAGAAGTATTAATGAATGGATTGTGAAAAATTACCTCCTAGTGTAAGGGTTTTGACCATCAGTGGATCTGGGTAAAAGCTAAATTTTCTAATTTCCATGATTCTGTTTCACTAGTCAAATCTATTTCCACTTTGTTTTCCTCCTCCATTTGGTCTGGTTCTCACTTTAAAGAGTAACATTCTGTTTATTTACAGAGATGCTCCAATTGAACCCTCTTCATTAATACCTGCCCCATCCCCCCCACCCACCCCCAGGAATATGTCTAAGGTATCTTTCGTTAATAATTTTTAAAATATAGTTTTCATTGGGGGGACTCCTCCCATGTATCTTGAGGTTAAGTAATTTCTATTGCTGCATGCGTTGATTACTTTTAGATAAAAGTTCACAAGTTTGTGTAAGTGATTGAATGGAAACTCATGAGTCAGCCCTAAAAGGAATTTTATGAATGGATAATACAATTCCCTCTCTCTAATAAAAGCATTGTACATCTCACATTTAGTTTATATTGATTGCTTTCTGACACAGAAATAAACCAAACTTTATATTATGCAGGATTCCTTGTTAGTGGTACTATCAAGAATATAAATCTTCCCCTGTGACTTCTATTACTGTTCTTTTCCCCAACCTGAAGTGACCCTAAGCAGGTTTTTAATTAAAGTAATGTGAGCCACTGACTGTATCACCTCTTTTATGCATGATCAGGTTACCATAGCATATATTCCAGCTCTCTTGTAAACTTGAATTTTATGGATGGGTAATAAAATCCTTCTTTTCAAGGTTTGCAATTTTATTTCCACCTTAAAAAAAGTGGTGTAGTCTTTGACAGTGCTTATATAATAATGTGTAAAGTGTAAAGGAATTCACATAAAGGTGTTTTAGATGGGGTTTGCAAATGTGGACTTTTAAGCCCCTTTTAATTTTTCAGCCTGTTTTGAAAATGAAGCAATACTGTTTTTTCTACACAATTTATATGTGATAGAATTTTATTTTAATCTCCTTAATTTGAAACAAGACTAAATGGTGGAGTCCAGCAGAAATATTTTAGATTTTAATCAGTACTTCATTGTATATAGGACTAAAACCCTCAGTCTTTGGAAGGATGCCTTTAAGAATATCAGTGTACATGAAGATCATCAAATGATAGTCCCACATAATGCATGTTACCCTGTGTCAGCACAGGTGGTAATATAGGATAGGGCTTAAGAATGTGGTGTTTGGAAGTAGACCAATGTCCAAAATTGATGGCGCTTATGACCTTCAACAAGGTAATTAATCTTTCTAAGACAGTTGATTTATCAGTAAAACTGAGAATAATTATATTATTACTTTTTAGGCTTGAGAAATTAGAGATAATACAATTAATATAATGCTTATCACAAAGGGAGCACTCTAGAATGTTAACTATTCTTAATTATTTATTCATACTTCAAATGACTAAAGACTTTCCCTTTTGCTCAGTCCTAAATAGGAGGCTTCAGATAGATTAAAAGTTGGTCTGTGAACGTGTTAGTCTCTTGGACCCTCCATAGGTTACTCAAAACTAAGTCTTTTTTTATTACACATTGTAAAATTTTAAAAAGTTGATTAACTTTTCACCCACTGTCCAATACCAATTTTCCTCCTTTTTGTATAGAGCACTGTACACTAACCCAAGTTTTGCCTGTAGTCCTAACACTAACGAAGCACTTTCCGGTATGCAGGCCTCTTACTGTTGTGGCCTCTCCTGTTGCAGAGCACAGGCTCCAGACACACAGGCTCAGTGACCATGACTTACGGGCCCAGCCGCTCCATGTCATGTGGGATCTTCCCGGACCAGGGCACAAACCCATGTCTCCTGCATCGGCAGGTGGACTCTCAACCACTGCACCACCACGGAAGCCCTAACGAAGCACTCTTTGATAGCACTTTGAACTAGCTAAATTTCTGTGCCAGGTCTGCCCATATCCCAAGTTGGTTCAAGAAATTCCTTACATTTCCTTTTTTTTTTCCCTATAATGTTCTGTTATTTTTCCAGTTGAGGCTGTTATGTGACATGCTAGACTTTTAGATGGATACAGGTCTGCCTTTGTTCAGGATTGGCTGAAATACTTGTCCTTTCTTTCTTTCTTTCTTCTTACAATGTAAAATTGGAAAGCTTTTTTGGTTGAAAATTACCGAATAAAGGTTGAAATAGCATTGATTCCTTTAAATACTTTCTTCACACTCCTTTAAAATACCATATATGTATATATGGTATGTATGTATATATATGCATATATTTATTTTAAATCAGTAGATGTCTACTGTTGATTATGTAACATGATATATATATATCATGTTACATATATCATATATATATATATGTATATGGTTGGCAATTGCTGATTTTAAACAAGGAACTGAATTTAAGAAACAATTTTCCTAAGAACTTATTTTTTTACAGGATAAGTCATTCTTAAAACTCTCAATGATGGACTAAATTTACCCATTTTTAAGTAGAGATGCTGAATGATGTACAGGAGATATGAGCTCTTGGCTTGAAAACAGAATACTTGCACTCTGGGCACAGATGGCATTCTGTCTTAACTTAGAACTATTATTTATGTCTTTTCATTCCAATTCTTTCTTTATGAGATAGACGTATGAGTCTAAATACCCCAACACAGAGAGACTGGACACAAATATGTTTTTCATTTTGTTTGGCCTTACGTTTCTTCAGGTAAATTGGGTTGTACTTAATTTATGCAGGATACTGTAGTTTATATTATTAAGTGTCATAATAACAAAGTTAAATTAAAGAGTTAAGCAGAAGTCTAACTACTAAGAACCTAGTGAATTGCATAGGGAACTCTATTCAGTACTCTGTAGTGACCTATATGGGACTAGAATCTAAAAAAGAGTGGATGTATTGTATGTATAACTGACTCACTTTGCTGTACAGCAGAAACTAATACAACATTGTAAATCAACTACTCCAATAAAAAGTTAGTTAAAAAGTAAATAAAATTAAGGAAAAAATAAAATAAACAAAAGTCACTCTTCTCAAGCTTTCTGAGACTGTGTCTCTTAAAATCATATTTTATCGTAGAATCCTTTCTCAAATAAGTAATCCTCAAGGAGCTGAGTGGATTGCGCAAAGCTGTCTGAATGAGTTGGGGAAGTTTTCTCACAGGACGTAATAATTGAGCTCGGAGAAGGAATTTTCCAGGTGAAGAAAGAGGACATGGCATTAGAGCTACAAGGACTATAATGCAGGAGTTGGGAGCTGGAACTAGAGATGAAAATTCTATTACCTGGAATGTTTTGAGCTTCCAGTATTAGAAAGCACACTTCATAATGCCTTAAGCAACAGTAATAAAGACACCCACATACAGTGGACCAAACAAGGTAGAAATTTCCTTCTGTTTCAGTAAATGTCTTGAGAAAACCAACTAGTAGGTGGCTCTGCTCCATGAAAACATCCAGGGTCCCAGATTCCATCTATCTTACTGTCCACCATTTTTCCAGACTGTATGTAGTTTCCTGAACTGTCTGTATGTTATGAAGTTAACAAAATACATGCAGGAAATAACTGTACTTTTTTTTTTTTTTTTGGCACAAATCTGATTTTGGAGACCCCTTTTTTTTTTTTTTTTTTTTTTTTCGGTACGTGGGCCTCTCACTGTTGTGGCCTCTCCCGTTGCGGAGCACAGGCTCCGGACGTGCAGGCTCAGGGCCGTGGCTCACGGGCCCAGCTGCTCCGCGGCACGTGGATCTTCCCGGACCGGGGCATGAACCCGTGTCCCCTGCATCGGCAGGCGGACCCGTCAACAACTGCGCCACCAGGGAAGCCCTGGAGACACCTTTAATGTTTCTTAGGTAATTTACAGTTCTACATACTGAGAAATGCTGCCTTCAGTTATGGTTTGTCCGTTCATTTCCAACCCTTTGGTGTCAGGAAAATGCTTAAGTTTGTCATAGAACTTCTGTAAAGTTGGTCCTCAGAAAAAGATGTACTGACTAAGAAAAAAAAAAAATAAGGTAAGCAAGAGATACTGAAGACTTTTGTGCACATTTGGAATTATAATTTCATTGACCTACAAGAGTTTTAGTATTTATATAGTCTTATGGTGACAACTGTAATTCGAAAATGAGAGTCTCAAAATGTGGCCGTCAGGTAATAGTCACTATCTGGACTAAAATAAAAGGAACTAAGTGGAAGCATTGATTATAGTTACTGTTCAAAAACATCCAAAACAGGAAGGTAGTCTTTTCATTTTTAAATCAGATACAAATTAATATTGGGGTGCACTTGGGCATTATGCACTAGATACTCTTTGGAAAAGCAATTCATAGGACCCTAATTGAATTTTTTGGACTGTAATAGAGATAATGTCAAAGTGCCAAAAAAAACAAAATTAGCAGAAGTAAAGGCTCTTACTAATTTGATTTTTACTAAGGGAAACCAAGTGATTGAAAACTTGAGAGACTGAACTATTTCCATCATCAAGTTCACAATATGAAGGGAAAGCAAAAACACTTCCACTGAGGAAAGGTACCTTTTTTTTTTTTTTTTTAACTTTGACTTTTCCAACAGCAGGAAAAGAAGGTGATGAACAGATTTTTGTCTTCAAATTATTACTATTGTTGTGGTTGTTTTGAGCAGAATGACTGCCTACTTGTGCTCTATGTCAATAAATAACCAATAAGAGGATTTAAATATACAAAGTCATTTTTGAACAAGAAAAAGGCAGAATACGTCTATTTCCATATCTGCTAACATAAAGGATTGTATTTTTATAGCTGGTAACATTGCCTGTCTACATACATGGAGCAAATAATATTCTAAAGTCAGTTTCAGGGTTTTTTTTTTTTTCTAATACTATTTGAAAATAAATTTTGCCAGTTATTTTTGTTAACTATCTTAAATTCCAGACATTTCTTTAAAATATTAATGTGGACTACATAGGGGAAAAGGTATATCTACCTTTGCATGGCTTTTATAAACCCTGTATTGTATACTTTAATCCTGTCAGCAGCATTCTGAGGGCAATTAGTTGAGTCTCCTTTTTGCACATGAGGATTTTCAAAACCAGACAATTTTAAAGAGCTGATGCTTTCTTGATTCCAGTGCAGAAATCTGAACACAAATCTATGAGGCACCTAAGTCCCAAAGCTCCCATTTCCCATTTATAAATTTGTAAAAATCTGAGTGATATGAGGACTATTTCTACTAAATGATGCTTTATGCTCATATCCATATTATTATTATTTTATCATACAAGAAGAGCTGTTATAAATTTAACGAAATAAGGTCTTCCATTCATTCAATGGTTTAGTTTTTACTGTAACAGTAAAATATTTATTAAATGCCATTTAAGAGCCCTGCTACATGCTGGGGATACAGTTGTGAGCAAAACAGATATGATTCTTGCTTTCATTGACTGAATGGCTCTTTGGGGATCTTTTGGGTTATACACTATAGGTGAGTAGAACAACTAAAGCAGCAAGTCAAAGTGGATGATGTATTTTTTCCTTATGATTTCTCAAATGCAATTTAAATGTATCTTCAGAAAAATAGAAATGTAATGGTTCCAAGGAATGTGTATTCGCATAGAAAAACACGTGGCCTATTTGTTTTAGACCCCAAAACAACCTTCTGGTAAAAAAAGCGGTTTTACTTCCCTCCTTGCATCCGCTGCCCACCAGTCCGTGAGTAGATGCATGTGTGCACACACAACAGCAGAATACAAACACACCCAGACAAAAAACACTGTATAAACCTAAATGTGGAAGGACAAAATTGTTCCTGTGGATTAGGCTTTTTGAAAGTTCAGTGCTCTTATTCAGTTGGTTAACATGATCATAATCTTATTTTCTTATGCTTAGAAAATTTCAAATTGTAAAATCCTCCTTACAGTATATCATTACATTATTACTTATTACAGTTATTACTGGAGATTTTTGTGAATTTCCAAGAACTATAAGCCCTTTCATAAGAACTTATGTGCCGGTTTTTCTCTCCATTTAAAAGAAAATGGTGTAAAATTTGTACTTTCTCTGAAAAACACCAGCTTCTTAAATAAGTATAATTCACATGACAAGTGAAATAAATCTGCTAACAGTAATGTAGGGCTAATGTAGAAAACATTTAGTGTTTAGTGTTAATTTTGTTATAAGAGAATCAAAACATTTCATATATTTATAACTAAGTTAGGCTATCATAATTTAGTTGGCAAAGAAATCATACATATAAAATGAACCAACATGGACATTTAAAAAAGAGAAGAAAAAGCTTAAAAATTGACATTCCAAATGGGTGATTTCTTTACAAACAGAGAAAAATGCTAAAGAACATAATAAAAATAATTGAAAAAATTGGGCAAAATATAAATATTGGTTTTCATGTCAGACCATAAGCACAAAAGGAAACAACAAGGCAGATTTCAATTTGGAATTAAATTTTCCTTAAAAAAGAATTGAAAAACATTAAATTTGGTCTTTAATTTTTCCAGGAAATGAAATGCTATAATGTTTGTGTTTAAAATATTACTGATTGACTAGTTTATTCTTTTTTTTTTCTTTTTCTTTTTTTTTCTGGCCGCATAGCACGGCATGTGGGATCTTAGTTCCCTGACCAGGGACCAAACCCGCACCCCTTGTATTGGAAGCTCAGAGTCTTATCACTGGACCACCAGGGAAGTCACTGATATGACTAGTTTAAATCTATTCATAGATCTTACTTGAGGTAATAGCTTTCCTGAGAGACAGGAATATAACAAACATTCTTTTCTTTAGAATGTGTTTTATCATTACTCTAATTGGAATTATAATTATTTGATGAAATTCAATTAGTGCTTATTGATAATGAGCTTAACACAGGATGCATTATAGCTGGGCACCCAATTGTCTAATCTACTTATGCTCCATAATACACATGCTGGGAAATGAAGATAGGGAAAATATAATGATGGCAGAGCATAGTGCTACCAAAACAATAGACTTTATTCCCTTTAGAGCTTATTGTATTTGGATGTTCCATGGAAAAGAATAATTTTTATAATTTATTGCACATTGAGAGTCATGGGGATCACTTCAGAAAGCTCTTTTTTTTTTCTTATGGTGGAGCCTGTGTTCTAGTTACAAAATTTTAAGATTTCTCGTGAAAATGTGGCACTCTCTCAAAGAGGCTACCGTGGAACTGTTGTCAAGTATGAGCTGTAACCCTAGAATGATGAGATTGCCTCTGTATTCTCATGTTCTTGTGTGTTTTCCCATTCAAACATGTTTTAAAATTTTGAAGTTTTACAGAATATGTAGTCTGTTCATGATGAAGAATCACCCAGATGACACATGGAACGTTGAAGCTGTCATCAATGTAGGATGATTATTTAGTGATCTCAGCTCCTCTGTCATCCAAGAATTAAGTGCCTCAGCAGCCAGATCCCCCAAACTCATGAGAGTATAACAATGCATTAGTTAGCACGTGCAAAATATCTGAAAATTGAGAGTTTCTGCATAATTTAACCATGTCAAAGACTTAGAATGAAATTAATCCACTGAGCAAAATGTAATATACAAGACTGATGAACGAACATACACTGTGTGTCAGGCATTACTCTAATGGCTTTACACATATTCTCATTTAACCTTACAACTTCTCTAGGGGTTGGGAATTATTTTCAATCCTATTTTACAAATTTGTAAATAGAGTCCAGAAGATAAGGTCTAGAGTCACAAAAGCTAATTGTTGATTGAATTGTAATATGAACACAGGCAAGTCAACTCCAGATTCTGTACACTTAACATATAGCTATACTGCTAAATAAACCATGATTGTTTTAGAGTTTAATTATATTCTGAAGGTGTTAGGTAACAGGAGTGTGGAGTTGAGATAATCACTTGGGATCTTGAGACACTGCAATCACCAGGTTTAGCTGTTTTGGATAATGTGATCAATTCTGAACTCCATACACCAGGAGTCCCCAACCCCCGGGCCACGGACCCATAGTGGTCCATGGCCTGTTAGGAACCGGGCCTCACAGCAGGAGGTGAGTGACGTGCAAGCGAGCAAATGTTCGTCTGTATTTACAGCCGCTCCCCATCTCTCGCATTACCGCCTGAGCTCCGCCTCCTGTCAGATCAGCGGCGGCATTAGATTCTCATAGGAGCGGGAACTCTACTGTGAACTGCGCATGCGAGAGATCTAGGTTGCATGCTCCTTATGAGAATCTAATGCCTGATGATCTGAGGTGGAGCTGGGGCGGTGATGCTAGCACTGGGGAGTGGCTGCAAATACAGATTATCATTAGCAGAGAGGTTTGACTGCACAGAGACCATAATAAATCAATTGCTTGCAGACTCATGCCAAAACCCTGTCAGTGAGTAGCAAGTGACAATTAAGCTACAACTTACGGAGTAAACCAGACATAAGCAACAATCTTCAGGTGTCACTGTCTCTCATTACCCCCAGATGGGACCATATAATTGCAGGAAAACAAGCTCAGGGCTCCCACTGATTCTGCATTATGATGAGTTGTATAATTATTTCATTATATATTACAATGTGATAATAATAGAAATGAAGTGCACAATAAATGTAATGAGTTTGAATCATCCTGAAACCATCCCCCTCCCCGGTCTGTGTGAAAATTGTCTTTCACGAAACCAGTCCCTGGTGCCAAAAAGGTTGGGGACCGCTGCCATACACAGCTGTTTTTCTGGGAAATACATTTTCAGCTGCTTCTCCCCTCATTTCTGCTGTGTCAGTATAGTCACCCTGAGTTTCCTCATAGGTGCTGTAGACTAAACCTGAACACAGCCACTCTGGCCAGGGCACTAAAAGTCTTGTTATGCTCTATCCAGGGGAGGCTAGAACAAGTTCCTTTAACCTCTCATCCCTGAGTAGAAAACTTTTATAAAAATTCTTATCACTTGAAACTTCATGATTAAATTTTGGACTTTCATTGTGTCTGAAGCCTCCCACTGTCAATGTCCAGTCCTTATGCAATATCTTGGGCTCCTGTTGCTCTTGCATCAACCCAATCTCATGGCGTCTAATTGAAACACTGCATGAAACTCTCGGTTACCCAACTTGGAACTTCTACCTGAAGTCTGGTCCTTGGCCTGCTGTCTTGGCTTTCTTTGTCCAGGCTTTCATACAGAATGGTGTGCTAAAGTTCTATCCGATAAGCAAAATAACTTTTATCATAGTAGTTCTTAACTTGATACACTCTTTGGCTGCAGAAGGTCTCTGGAACCCAAACATTGTGTACAACATTCTGTGCATATTCATAAACACTTTTTTTCTCAAAGGAGTCTATAAGCCAAAAATATTTAGAATCACTGCTACTAACAGATGCAAAGCAAAAGGGAACAGTGATTTATTTTTTGAGACTCTTCGATTAACTTTTCTAAAAAGCAATATGTACCTAGAATTAGTGTTTTACATGTTCAGTAGCCATATGTGACTAGTGGCTACTGTATTAAACACACAAGTTTATAGCAATAAGTGACTTTTTATACATACAAGTTTAAAATATGGTGGCAAAGAGAAGTATTCCAGTTGGTTTTTGGTAGTTTGTGAGAACTCAGTGCTGAGGATCACACTAAGAGTAGAGAAATATCTACTAAGAAGGCACATTTAAAAATTATTTTAAATGTCTGAGAATAAGAAATTCTGGTGTATTTGATCTATATCAATGTTATATGGGATTTTTGTTTTTAAAGATCATGTATGGAATGTGATCTTCAAGTGGTTTGATGGTTTATTGGTGGTGGTGAAGTGACTCTTTGTGGAATACAATAAATTGTATAATTTAATCCATTAGGAATTTATAAATTCTGGAAATGTGATAATATTCTACCTACCCTGAAGCTTTAAAAATGCTGGAATCAGTAAATATTGTTATGAAACCAGTAACAAAACATGCTAAATAACTGGTAAATATAGCTATAAAGCCAAACAGCAATATTATGTCATAATTAGTGGTTACAGAAAAGTAGGTAGTAATATATAATGTATATGAATGTACCTGCTTTGAGTAAATATGATAAAAAAGTAAAAATTACATAAGCAATGAAATTAAGTAAATTAGAATATATGTCTGCCACAGTACAAGTAGAACAACAAATATTTTACAAACAACTGTTAGAAAGCACAGGGTAAAATACTAAATTTGAAGGAAATGCACATCTTTCCAAATATTAGAAAATAAGGAGCATCAGGAGGAAAGAAAAAAAGGAATGAGTGTTAATCAAACTGATAGATCATTGGCTATCCCTATGAAGACTGTATTTGCTGAATCACATGGCTCTTAGCTCATCTTGTGTGTACAGATTTTATCTTATTATTTTTCCAAGTGGTGACCTTCCAAGATGTTGTTCTACAAAACTCTTAGGAAGCACATTTCCACGTGTACAGCATTGAGCCTGAATCTCACATTGCAACAAATTTCAGTTATGTCACAGATTATGATGGTAAAATTTTTATATTTAAATGTTTTAGGGAAAAACATCAATTCTAACTCCAGAGAACTTGTAAGCTATGGCTCTTCATATTTGTAAGAAACCTAAAGCCACACTGTGATCTTTTCCCTACTATGCTCTGCTACCAGGGTGCATCATCACTGCTAGTGACCCTACTATTGAGATCCTTAAATGCAGGGTAATATTTAGGTGTGTTCTGTAACACCAATAAATGCTTCATTTATTATAAAAGGCATTTTGGAAAAGTTCTTAGCGAGATTGTTTGAAAGTATTGTAATCAAAATGAAACGTTTCCTTGAACAAAAATATCATATGCCTAAAGAGAAAAAAATATTTTGATAGTTAATTTGTTGTTTCCTTATTGTTAAAGGGTCTTTGCCCTTCATTTTATAAAAATCCCACTATTTCTTAAGACTCATGGTCTTAAGGAACCATGTGAAAGAAACCAGGAAATCTGTAAGAGTAGGCATAGGAATCATTATGCTTTAAATAGAGCAAAGGATTTTTCTTTAATTTTTCATCCTTACCAAATTCCCAAACTTTGTCAAAGAAAATACAGGGAAACTATCCTCATTACCATCACTACCACCATCACCACCACCACCACCACCACCGACGCACACGCATCCACACACGTGCGCCCGCGTGCACAAAGGGAGAGAACACAGAAAGAAAATGAATAAATGACCGAGATCTTCATATAGGAAAGCAAAGGAGTTTGAATTGATAATGCTCATCATTCTGCTCTATCAGGTGTATGAAAAGGTGGGCTTTGGGGTCAGGCACCATGGATGAATATCCCATCTCTACCTCTTACTTGCTATGTGATGTTTGACAAAGCATTTAACCACTACAGTCCTCACTTTTCACATCTTCTAAATATGGAGAAAATCATATAGCTCTCTAATGATCTGAGGCAAAGATCTTATCATGTCTTATTCTCTTTTCCTGGATGTAATTAATTTACCAAGCACACAATATGCATGTGAGAAGCAACAGTTAAAAACTTAATTAAATATTGTGTCACACAACAACCATGCCCAGAATAACATAGGTGCTCAGTGTTAACTAGGATTATTTTGGTAATGATGATAGTTATGTTTCCACTTGCTAAATTATTCTTAGTAAGTTAGGCATAATTTATACTACCTTTTCTGTGAAATAAATGTATTCAGTTTCTATAAATCATGTTTTTTCCCTCCCATAATCTAAAGATTTTGCCTTAAATTTGCCTACAGAAGTTCTTTCAGAATGCTCTATATTTAGAGTTTACTTTTGAACTGTAGTTATGAGAATTAAGTGTAGGAGATTATGTTTGCCAAACATATAATCAAATATAGGCATACCTCGTTTTATTGTGCTTTGTTTTATTGTGCTTCAAAGATATTTGTGTTTTTTACAAATTGAAGATTTGTGGTAACCCTGTATGGAGTTAAGTCTACCAGCACCTTTCTTCCAACAGCATTTGCTTACTTCATGTCTCCATCTCACATTTTGGTAATTCTTGCATTATTTCAAACTTTTTATTATTATTTTTTTGGTACGGTGATCTGTGATCAGTGATTTTTAAAAATTATTTTATTTTATTTATTTATTTTTGGCTGTGTTGTGTCCTTCGTTGCTGCACACAGGCTATTGTACACTTAATAGACTACAGTATAGTACAAATATAACTTTTATATGCACCAGGAAACCAAAAAAACTGTGACTGCCTTTATTGTAGTATTTGCTTTATTGTGGTGGTCTGAGCTGGCCACCACATATCTGGCATATCTCCAAGGTATGCCCGTGGAACTGCCTGGACTCTGCATTCGAGCCTATTGTGACCGAATTCTCATTTATTTTTGACACAGCACACACGGTCCAAAGGCCTTGGGACTTTTGGGGAGCAAGCCTCTCCAGAGTTAAATGAAGCTGAATAAGCAACAAAAATAGAGGAGGAGCATCCTTGGCAAATATGTATTGGAAACTGCCGTATTCAAAATATTTCTGAAATAATTTGAGAGTTTTTTTCAAACCAAGAAAAATATTCTTGTGAAAAATTTGTTTTGAAGTTTTGGGGAAACCATTGTGTTTTAACTATTTCTTACCTGCTATTGGGTTTTAACCAGCATGTAATTTTTGATATTACATAAAGCTAAGCTAATACTTTGAATTTATTGGTAGATGCATTTATATCTGAAAAGTGATCGATTGTTGAGTAAATTCAAATTAGCAGCATTAACGTTACAATTTAGAGACAATACTTTCTTATAGAACTATGGCAAGGATATATATTACATAATGTTCTACAATTTTGGAAATGTACTTATACACAGTTTTAGTCATTTTGGTCCATTTTTAGCATCTGTATATTTCATTTATAAACCAATCATGTATTAATTTGTCAAAAGTCTTCCCTATTTGTCTTTAAAAAGTTATTTAATAAGTGGATTTATTTCACCGATTACATTTTAATATATTTCAGGACAAACCTTATATTCTTGTATTTCATTATATCTATTATTATCAATCAAGATTTCCCTGTTTTGTTTGATTTGGCTTTTTTCATATGCACAGTACCTATACACAATATTTATAGCAACTAACAGGTATTGAATACCTAACATTTTTCAAGCACTCTTCTGGAAAATATGTGGTAAATTATTTAATTCTCACCCTACTCCTTTGAGATTACACCTATTTTACCGATGAAGAAACTAAGGAGAAGGTCTAACAACTTGCCCAAGATCACACAGCTAATAAGTGGCCATGCTTTCTGTGAATCCCACAATTTGATCCCAGAGTCCCATGATTTTAACTGCCTTTGACGTTCTAAATCCATTTTTCTAAATATGTATGTATCAACCCAAATCTGAACCTTCCTGAGAAGGAAGTACAGAGAGAAAAGAAAAAGGGAAAGACTGGGTAAAGGAAATAAAAGTGAGAGTGTGGCAGTTACAAAAGTTACAAAAGTCATTAAGTCATTTAGCTGCCTGAAGCCAGTGTGAAAACAAAGTGTGATAACACACAAACCTCTTGTGTTGTGAGTAGAGGACTCATGCCTGTCACTCTTAAAATATCATATAACAGAGTCCTCAGAAACATCCTAGCATCAGGATGAGATACTGTCCTTTCTCATAATGAACTCTGAAGAAATTTTCAGAAGTTTGTTAAAAAATCATTTATGTGAAGGTGATTCTAAGAATTAGGATTATGTGAATACTAGGGAATGTAAATTGGTGGAACCACTATGGAACACAATATAAAGGTTACTCAAAAAATTAAAAATAGGACTACCATATGATCCAGCAATCCCAGTTCTGGGTATGTATCCAAAGAAAATGAACACAGGATATTGAAGAGATACCTGCTCTCCCATGTTCATTGCATTATTATTCACAATAGTCAAAATAAAAAGTGGTTGCCACGGGCTGTGGGGTGGGGTAAATAAGAAGAGGTTGGCAAAAGGGTACAAACTTTTGGCTATAAATGAAAGAGATCTGAGGATCTAATGTAAAACATGGTGATTTTAGATAACAGTGTATTGTAGAATTGAAATTTGCAGAGAGAATAGAGTTTAAAAGTTCTCACAAAAGGAAGGAAGGAGGAATGAAGGAGAAAATCTAAATGTAGAATTCTGGTACCTTTATTGAACTGAAAAAATATTTAGGGAGACTAGAAAAGTGTCATGATAGTGATGATGATCATAATCATAATGAAGATTTGTGTCACATTACTGGCAGCAACTTCAGTTGACAACCTTTTGATGTCAACGATGTTACTCCTATTTTGCAGCTCAGAAAGCTGAGGCTTGGACAGGCCAAGTGACACATAAGGGCAAAGAACAAGTAGGTAGCTAAAGCTCATTTGTGTACCCAGACCTTTCTCTAAAATCCATGCTCTTCCTCATTACACTTCAGGTATTTTTTTCTTTGTACTATAGACTTTTTCTTTTTACTTGAAAGGAAAATGACTCTATGAGATATTAAACTTAATACTCTTTAGTTCAGGTATATAATCAATGATGGTGGTTAATGACAGATTTACAAGCTGTCCAGCAGATGGGTGGTAGGCTTAACACCTTGTAATAGAAGCAGGGATTCAGACTGAGATTCTTGTCCACCTCATCTAGCTCTACAAGAAAGGAAGAGATACAGGTAAAACAGAGCTATCCTTAGAACACAGTTCTGGATTTATTCCAGTTTGCTATTTTTGTTGTTGGATTTAATATGTATACTAATATGCCTGGGCTGCTATAACAGAATACCACAGACTGGGTGGCTTAAGTAACAAGACATTTATTTTTTCACAGTTCTGGAGGCTGGAAGTCCATGATCAAAGTGATGGTAAATTCGGTTTCTGGTGAGGACTCTTCCTGGCTTACAGACCTCTGCTTTCTTCCTATGTCCTTACTTGGCCTTTCTTCACTGTGTGTGTGTATAGGGATAGAGAGGGAGAGAGAGAGAGTGAGCACCCTCTCTGGTGTCTTTTCTTAAGAGAACACTAATCCTATGTCTGTGAGTCTATTGTTACCAAAGGCGAAAGGAGGGGGAGGGGTAAATTAGAATTAGCATATGCACACTACCATATATAAAATAGATAAACAACAAGGACCTACTATTAGTACAGGGTACTATATTCAATATCTTGTAGAGACCTATAATGAAAAGGAATCTGGAAAAGAATATATCTATATATCTCTCTATATATCTCTCTATATATCTATCTATATATATCTAAATATATATCTATATATATATATAGATATATATATATCTGAATCACTTTGCTGTACACCTGAAACTAGCACAACATTGTAAATCAACTATACTCAATTGAAAAAAAAAGGGCACTAATCCTAACAAATCATGGCCCTACCTTTGTGACCTCATTTAACCTTAATTACTTCCTTAGAGGCCCTATCTCCTATTACAGCCACACTGGGGGTTAGGGCTTTAATGTGTGAATTTTGGAGGACCACAAACATTCAGTTCATAACAATTGGGAAGCCTCAACATGTCTCTGAATTTATCTGGAGACTGTCTAAAAGCCTTGTTAAACCTCATACCATGGAACCACATTGATATCTATGTTCTGAACGTAAATACACATGTCCAGATTAGACTTCTCAATTTCTTTATCACTTCCAGGCTGTTTCTAGGGAATGAGTCCTCTCTCTGTGGCTCATAGGGTTTCCAGGCAGAGATAAGGTGGATGGACATAGAATATGTCATACAGAGTGAAGTAAGTCAGAAAGAGAAAAACAAATAGTGTATGCTAACACACATATATGGAATAAAAAAAAAAAAGTTCTGAAGAACCTAGGGGCAAGACAGGAATAAAGACACAGACCTACTAGAGAATGGACTTGAGGACACGGGGAGGGGGAAGGGTAAGCTGTGACAAAGTGAGAGAGTGGCATGGACACATATACACTACCAAATGTAAAATAGATAGCTAGTGGGAAGCAGCCGCATAGCACAGGGAAGATCAGCTCTGTGCTTTGTGACCACCTAGAGGGATGGGATAGGGAGGGTGGGAGGGAGGGAGATGCAACAGGGAAGACATATGGGGACATATGTATATGTATAACTGATTCACTTTGTTATAAAGCAGAAACTAACACACCATTGTAAAGCAATTATACTCCAATAAAGACATTAAAAAAAAAAACAACAAAGTACTATTAGCTCTCACCTTCCAAGCCTCAGAGTAAAGCCTCAAGCATGTTCAATTTTGCCTCTTCCTTCACCATATTACAGAGTGCAGAACCCTAATTAATGGGACAAATACCTTAGAAAAAGAATGAGGTGCCCTACTCTAGAACTGCAGTAATATTTTGAAAACACATATTTTGAAAATCAAACTCTTAAAGGGAATTGACCAAACATTAATTGCTGCTTCTCGGAAAATACCCATCACAATAGAAATTGAGGTTTGGTAATTCAAATTCTGCACTAAAATATTACTATGCCTTTGGCAATTAATGGAAATAGATCAACACAATAAAGTTTTGAGATGATATAATTCAGTAACACACAGTCTTATGAATAAAAATTATTGAATTTCACAAAGTCCTGTTTAACTATTAAACTCATTGCTATAAAGTTAGCTAATAATTAATGAGCATAATTCTTCAGCATAATTATGCTGAAGAATAAAATTGAATTTTATTTTGTATTTGTAGTTTCATTGTGTCTTTAATGAATTTCTAAAGTCATAATACCTAACTAGAATTCTGTGAGGCACTGGGATATTTAATATAAAACTAAATTTACTTTTGTTTTGAAATTATATTAAACTTCTGTGTGACTTAAATTTTATGTAAGAGAATTCTTTGAGCTACTGATTTCTATGTTTCACATACTAAAGTGATACCTATGGATATTGAGTAAATGCATGTGCTGTTTATGATAATAACTATGTTTCAGATAAATTGAGTGAGATAATACATTTCTATGACTTTATGATGTGAGTGGTTAAGGAGCATCTTGTGTTCCTTTTACTTTGCTTGTTTTTAAGAAACTCTAAGTGGGAGGCGGGGTCTGGGTGTGTGTTCATGTAAATTTATCTTAAATATTACCTAATAGAATTTCTAGATATATGGTGATAAAATTTGCATATTTAGTCAAATTACATTTATTTATGTATAGTTTAGGAATATTTGTTTTTAAATGATATTCAACTTTTTTGACATATGCAGGTACAGGAAAGAAAAGTTTAATGAAAAGTATCTTGGTACAATTTATGTGCAAAGAGTTTAGAAGTTAATATTGCTTTACTGACCAAAATAAAATGAAGAAACAAAGACTTAAGAGGGTCAAGATGTTAATTAGAGTGGAAAATATAACTTTTTATTCTGAAATGGACCTGCGTATGTTATAGCAATTTGAAAGTCTGAAGCACAAATTTGAACGAAATGTTAAACTTTTTTATTCCTTGTAAAATCATTGTCAAGTTGAAATGGAAATTAAGTGCATTAAAGACTTTTTGAGCAGAAAATAGTAGATGTACTTCAGGAGCTACTGGATAAATTTCTTTCAGTTTTTACAGGAAATACATATTGTTTACTATTCCTGATAAGGTTAAATAAAAATGAAGCACTCAGGTTTAAAAAAATAGACTGGAAAGAATGTAACACATTCACTCCTTAGGTCTTAAGTCATTTTTTTTTTTTTTGTTCTTTTGTTCTGTAATTGATTGCTAGCATCCCCTTTAACCCACCTTAAAGGGCAGGCAGGAAATTCATGTTTTCGTTCATCAGCCTATCCCTCTGAAAAGCGTTCGATATTAAAACAGTTTGCAAGGAGCAAAAGCAGAGGAAACAAGAGGCCCAGCTAGCCTGTAGCAAGGTTAGAAGATACACGCAAGATTGCCTGAAACATACATCGAGAGTCTTGTTCCTGTCCAGTATTTGCATGGAGCTATCAAGTTAATTAGGGTATGACTCTGTTCGCTTTCTATGTGACCTTTTCTTATATCTGTGGCTCTCTCGTTCATGTGGTGTCATAAAGCTATGGAAAAGTCTTTCTAGCTGTTTGACACAAACTAGAAAAAATTAAGCATTGATATTTGCTTTTGCCTGAAGGTTTTACAGCAGCAAATTACTGCAGAGGCAAAGTTGCTGTTGTGGTAGATTTGCTGTGGGTGTCAGAATGTTTCTTTTGTCTTTTAGTTCCCCGCCTTCCCCGATGATCAGGTGCGACCAAGAGAGTTGTGCAGAGAGGTGGCGGACTGGGGGCGGTTCAGGAAGAGGTTACATGGCAGAATTCCCACGAATGCTGGCGAAGGATGAAAAAGATAAAGAAATCTTGTTTTTCTGAACTAGAGGATTCTCTGCATGACTTCCCCACTGTTGGGGTGATGAGCTTTCAGGCTAAGATTTTATTAACAATTCATATGGAGATTGAGGGCAGCGGAGGAGCAGATTCTCACATAAACTTGATCTGTCCATGAATGCTGTTCTCTGTTTGCCCTGACCCTGCCTGGCTTAAGACACTGCCTGTGAGGCCAGTGTGCCAGACACAAAGAAAGAAATGAAAAGCAAGCACATTCCAGGAGTCTGCACAAAAGACCGAGCAGTTTCTAGTCATCTCCCCAGAGAGGATCTTATCTCTGCATGGCCAAAAAAGTCTGAAATGTTTTCATTTGTGTACCTAAAGTTTTAAAATCGATGTGGCTCTTTATTAGGCAATAGTCTATAGTGATGTTGTGTTAGGTTTTAAAGTTTTGTTTTCAGAACTTGTTGAAACTAGAAAAATATTTGCAAGGGTGCATTTTCTGAAGTTTAGCTTTAGAAGTCCCTGGCCTTGAATTGTTTTTACTTCGTTGATGGGTAGGTACATTGCAAAATGAATCCTTTCCAGCTTTAGAGAAGCCAGAACAACATTTTAAAGCTTGACTTGACTTCATGATGCCTTGTGACACTGCCACTCTGAAACTTGGGGCAGGGTTACCGCATGAGATGAAGTTGACATAGGGGCACAAGCACAGCCTTACCCCAAGCTCCTGAGCACAGACGGCAGAGCTACATTTGAAAAAGAAGCAAGTGGAGAGAAAAGTTTGAATGAGACAACGTGCAAGGGAGACTAGGGACTTTTAACATCGTGATATTTCTACAATTATTGGCAGTTCACTATATCTAGATGCATTACAACAGGATAATGACAAGCTATAGCAAGATGTTTCTCTGTAATTTAATATACTAGGTTTTATTGTTTAACAAATGCACATTCTGGAAGTATAATATATTAAGGTTTAGGGGTTAAAAATTTGACAACCATAATTAATTCTATTGCTAAATTACATTTCCACAGATGCTTAAAATTCCGGACTTACAGGCTCTTGAATTTTGTTTACGTGTTTAACCGTTCAAGTTGTTTCAAACTTTTATGGTTCCTGAATTAAATAACCAGTAGAGGAATGTAGGCAAATGCTATTAATTATGATAGGTTTTGTTCCTCTCATTTTATAGTGGTTTTATTTCCATGAAATTAACTGTTGTGCTTAGGCTAATTGTCAGTAATTGGTGACAAAATCACTTCATTGTTTTTCTATAGCGTGGTACTAATTAGGATCTTTGCAGTATTGGCTCAGCCATGTTCTATATTTTACCTTCTATATTGAATCATTGGTAGATAACATCAAGTGCAACTTACAAAAATCTATGAGCTAAAACGTTTCTATTAATAATTAAACAAGTCTTTTAAACAGCTTGTAAATTAATTTTAAAATATTGAAATTGAAGGAAGTTTTATTATAGGTTTAGTCAGTTTCATGAAACATCAATTGATTTTTCTGATTTGAATTGAATCCTCTTGGAATCATCCTTAAAATATCACAGTTACAACTTCAACTGCTTAGCCACATGCATTTTTATTATTCTATTTGTGTCTGCAACATTGAAATTAGCATTGCTAAAAGTGTTTTGGTAAGGTATCGCAGGGCTGGACCCATTGTCTTTCTTTTCATGCCTGATAGCTATATCGTAAAATATAGCATATTGTTTATTCTTGTTTTCTAACAAACTTTTTCTGTTTTTTGCCACACAAGAATGTTTTTTGAAGCAGTTATATTCACATGAAAAAATATATGAATAGTTGAGATTCTAAGAGCTTAGTTTTATGTTTTTCTCTTAAATATAGAAAAGTATGTTCCATGTAGGTGACAGGTTATAAAGAAAGAAAATGGGAGAATATTCTATTTTGTGAAGTGAAGTTTAATGCCGATGGCAGAAAATAGTACAACACTGTATATCCCATTAAAACAATCACAGTCAATACTACTTTGCTCATTTTTTTCCTTAAAAGAATTCTTCTCAGCCAATTCCCCTGTGATTTTTATAAATTTGTAAGTTACAAAAGTTTTCTAATACTTTGAGGTATAGCCTCCTTGCTTCTTTTCCTTATTCTAAGATACTTTTACCAACTGAGTGCATTTTGCAGTTTACAATGCACTCAGTTTGTTTTAAATGCCACAGTAATGTATAACTTAGAGCTTAGTGTCTCACAGTCTTGAAAAAAGTTTTAAGAAGCGATTAGAAAAATAATTACCTATTAAAAGGTGAAGATTGGTTTAAGCAGGGAGAGAAGAAACTGAACTTTGAAATTGAAAGCATTCATTGTTAGCCCGACACATACGCACCAAATCTGAAATTAGAGAAAACTCATGAAATACGTATCTTGGCAAGGGGAATTGTTTAAATTTTCTAAAGCTGTCAGCCCTTTTTTTTTTTTTTCTGTTAAAGAACAACTTCAAATGGAAAACTTCACCTTTTGTACAAAGTTGAAATGTTTTATTTTTGCAGGATTGTTCTACACTGTACAAAACCAGAACAACAGCTCAGGGGGAGGGGGAGTGCACAAATGAAAATCTTTCTATCATGTTAGAATGTTCATAGCAAAGCTCAAAAACTATAAAAATCTATGGTTGTTTCCTTGAAAAAAAAATCTTTTGATTTACAGCAGTTATTTGAATAACCATTCAGTTTCTTTTGTAATGTGTTGTAATAAATTCACATCTCCTAAATGAAGAACACTCACGAGGACACAAAACTCAAACATAAACTATGTTTAGATGCTGCATTTCAGTTGGTTGCTCCATAGGATTAAACAAAGTTCTTTTTCTCTTCTCTTCTCTTTTTTTTTTTTTTTTGTAGAAAATAAATTCCCCAAAGTAAAATGCAGTTTGTTCCTTTTTCACCTTATTGGTGGATATCCAATATATTCTCTTGTTAGCAGTTTTAAATATATAGAATGTGAAATATTAATAAGTTTGAGACTGACTTCTAGGTTTAAAAATGAGAAAGTATTATAAAAGTTACTTTGGGAAGATAATTTTTCTTTTTGATTCATCCTGCCTTATCATAGACTCTGGAGAGTACAATAGGATGGGGTTTTCTTTCTTGAGTATTCTAAGTGTACACAGAAAACACAAGAGAGGAACTAGAACTCTGGTAATACTGTGAGCCACATCCATGGGCATTTGAATCCTATAGTAAAAAAAACAAAACAAAAAAAAAACAAACAGAAAAAACTAATAAATCCAGTCTGCTTCTCACATAATCATACTTGACAACCATAGAGACACTGCTGGGGCTAGCACGGGTATCAGTTAGCATCTTTGACTGCTCTGGCTCAAGAAGTCTTTTATAACTGTAATCGGTTTCTTCATCACTCCAAGCTGTGCCAACACCCCTAATTAGCCATAGTCTCATTTTAAAAATTAAAAACAACCCACATGCAATAACATCAACAACAAGAAGTACCCACAGCCATATAACTACGTTCTTTGTGTGAACTCACACTACATACAAGTTGCATTCAGTTCCTAGCCTCTGAACTATAAGGGCCATACATGGGGTTAATCAACTGCCCCAATGGGAGGTGCACACACAATTAGGATGACCAGATCCCACTCTGGTGCTACCAGACTTTGGTAGTGTTTGTTATATTTTACTGTGTTTTTTTTCAGTGATGTGCTTGTTCATATCAGCCTCACTGTCTTACTGCTAATTGTACAACCCACTAACTAAGGCAAGCAGCAATAAATGGAATTTAAAAATGATTAGCTTGGTGCTCTGTGGCGACCTAGATGGGTGGGATGGGGGACAGGGGAGGGAGGTCCAAGAGGAAGGGGATATAGGTATACATGTAGCTGATTCACTTCATTGTACAGCAGAAACTAACACAACATTGTCAAGCAATTTTACTCCAATATAAAAAAAAAGATCAGAGGTAGAACATATTTACTCCAAGTTAGTTTTAGTTTATGCTGCTCAAATAAGTTTCACATTCCATGAAAATTGTCCTTTTCCAGGGGTTACCTTCCTGAAGCCCTTCAGAAAGTGGGCAATGACTACATTAAAAAACATAACCCATGATAAAACAACGTGATAATGTGCTTGAGGTGCTTTAAATTTTACTTAATTTAGAATGTAGAGAGTAACAATTTTCTGTCTTGTAATATATGCATACATGTCTAAAGACATATACTAGCCTTCCTATAATATTCACCTTTCCTGGGGCATTATTCTGTGTTGAGTCATATGAATGGCTGTGTTGAGCCATACCGCAATCTGTAACTTTGAGAAATTTTTCTAATATCAAATACAGGCCTCAACAAGTAAAACGTGGATAAAACAGATTCATGAATGCATGCCCTGTGTCTTACCTGGGGGCAGGCAGCCATCACTTCCTGCTCCAGGTGCCTAATGTTTGCAGGTGAAATGAAACTGTGTATGTTTTGCCCTTTGTTCCATTTGGCCTATTGTTTTTATTTGCAAATATGATTGAATTGAAAACTCATTTGCTCTGGAATCCAGGAGTAATCTCCAACTAATGATTATTTTGCAAATTACCTATCCATCTATTAGCTAAGAAAATAACTTTTCTTTTTAACAGCAAAGTCTGGCTACTTAAGATTTTATCTCCAAGGATGAACATAGAAAAAGATCAAGCTCTAAATCACTCTTTGGGTGTATCTTCTAATTCTCTCTTTAAATTACTTAGGATGAGATGTGACATTTATAGTTTGTCATATTATTCAATGTCTCATTTTAAAAAAATAATTTTAAATAAAATAAAAAATCATAAAGATATTAGGCACTAAAATGTGCTATAATCTTGCATTATTGAAATATAAAAGAGTAAAATTATGTAGAGTATCTCTGGAGGTACATATCTTTCATAAGGTGTCATGTGGCCATGGAAGGAAGCTGTGTGAAGACAGAGCAGTCACCTATATCTAATTAAGTTGCAAAATGATACAGAGAAAATTTACTAGAATGAAGAAAAAAATCTGCCTTTTTGGAAACTGCATTAAAAACTTAATTTTCTTTTCAAATACAGACTTTTGTTCTGGGGATAACTTCTAACAAGCTCAAGATGTGGACTATTCAATGAATTATTACAACATATAGCCTAGAGTATGGCCACATTGTAAACTGTCAAAGGTACAGAAACAGCCGAGCAGGCCATGTGATTTTAGTTAACACACTCAGAGTGAAGTGAATGTAGGCAATTCTTAACCTTGATTTTTACATGTGCAGTTTTGTTCTTTGGTTTCTTTCTTCCTTTCTCTGATGGATTCCCAGGCAAAGCCAGAGTTCTTCAGGAGAAGGCTGAGATTATAACAATGTCAGCCTTTGCTTTTAGCAGAGTGATGAGGTTATCAATAATGCATTGGAGAGCTCAGGAACCTTGTACATACGGACATCACAGCTGACCAGCATTTATTGTAGGACTTGCAGATTTGAGCTGAGATGTCACCACATCTGCTTTTGAGCCAGCCGTCGATGCATTCTCAAGAAATCTTGGGGGCGTAGGGAGAGCTGTAGAGATTATGTAACTGAAACACTGCATTTGAGGAGGTGATTCAGGGGTGAGAATACATCTATGAAATTGCTTTTTTAAAGAAGCCTATTCAATACTCCTCTAATAACCTTCTGCCTCCCCAGTTCCCTTCTAACGTTTATAAGTTTTGTTGTTTCTCTGACAAGCTTATTCATATCCTAACAGCTTGCCTGGCAGCAGGGTTCATGTTCTGTACTTGGGCTTTCTGGTCACGGTGGTGACTGAGAGTAATAGAGAGGAGGAATAAGAGAGTGTGGAAATGCAAAGCTGTCTCTTGTTACATTTTATCGATCTCATTCTGGTGTCATTCAATTAAGACAGAAATGTGATGGATAGTCTCTGCACAGATTCCTGGGTTGCTCTCCATCCTTTGCAGATAAAGCTTTTGTGTTTTATTTTTGAGTGGGGGAGGGGTGAGGAAAGGGCATGGGCAAATGGGAGAAATCAAAGATGCTATGTGATCTGAATTACAAATCAATGTCTCTCCAAGGGTGCTCCAAAATGTCAAACATACTATGTTTATATTTTCACTTATTTTCTCATACACAGAATACTTCTGTTGATGTATTGGATAGGTTACTAGAATTTAAGGTAGGGCTAATTCTTGCTTATTATTTTCAAAGACTGAGGAACTATCATCATCCTCCTGCCAACTCAAGATAATTAAAAATGAGCAACATGGAAAAAGACTTGAGTCAACTCATGCCATCTTTGAAGTCTGAGAAAATGAAAAATTCTCTTCTCATTTTTTTTTTTTATGGACCTGTGATTCTAGGTTGTCCTTTTGGCAAATATATTTTAAAGCTGGTAAGACAAAAATAGTACATAAAGGGTTTTTTTGTTAATAAATAAATCATTCTTATTACCGCCTATGCTACAAAGAAGTATGCTGTCGTGAGTTAGATATCAGAATTTAGTACTACAATATAAATTCTGATCCTTACTCCTGGTGACATGCTTCCCCTTAACTACATCACTCCCTCATATTTGCTGCCACTATTATAATGACAGTGATGGTAGTTCATGGATGTGAGAAGCTGTAAAACCAATAACTCATGTATGCAAAGTGTTTTATTTTTTTAAAGAGTTAAAATAATTAGTGCAAACAGATATCATAAAAGCAGGTTACACTAAGCAAACTCTCTTGGTTCCTCCCAAAGCAATACCAGATTTAAAATGAGCATTCATGATTTTCTAATCAAGGTTACAGCTTCTGATAATTAATGCACACTGAAAGGCAGTGTGGAATAAAAATATAAGCAGGACTTTTAATATCAGACAAATATGTTAATGTCCAGGCTCCCCTAGGTATTTGGCATGAGACCTTGGATAAGATACCTACAACCTCTAGTTTAAAACTTAATTACTTTATCTGAAAAATAACCAAACAGAATTACCAGATTAAGTATATGGAAATGTCTACTCCATTCTTGTCCTATGTACTTGGCACACAGGAGGTATCAAACACGTTTACTTTCATCCTGAATCCCCCTATATGGTTTTGACACTGAGTAATTTGATCCTCTAATAAGCTTGCTCAGTCATTAGGAATGTAAACTAAGAAAAGTAATACAGTTGGACCCTACCATACCACTTTGAGTCCAAAATTTTTTCCAGATCCTAATTCATAGAAGCTAATTTACCAATCTGTGATATTTTATTAAAGAAATTCCCAATTGTTCAGTAGAAGTTTGTCCTAAAACTTTCTTTGTGAAAGGAACTCTGTGTATTAGATCTTAATGCAAGTTGTATTTGTCAAAGATGTTTTAACTATCATGTTTTAACCTTAAAGTTAAAGAGCAGCAGTAAACTAAAGCAGTTATTTACTAATTTCATAAAGGTTAAGGGCACCCGGAAATGATTTATTTGGGGATTTAACTGATAGTTAACATCATAACACACTCAGTAAGCTAAAAAACACAAAATCTTGTATTGCTGGCGCATGCGTAGCCTTATAGGCATTGTTAAAAGTCAAATGTATGTATGTGTGATGGGATTTGACTCTCTTCATTTTCACTCCCTTCTGAGATCATGCATGCTTAAATAGAGTGTTTAAAGAAAATCATCTTCATGAATCAAGGCTTACCACAAATACACATCAAGGTGTAATTGGCATTTATTAAAGACAAATACATCTATAAAGGATAGGTAGTAAGAAAAATATATTTTTCTCCATGAACAAAACATAGTGAGTAACTAGATTCTTTCTGGTGAAAGGAAAGTTTTATCCTAAACTTTGCACTTTTTTTTTTTTCATTTATCTGCTTTGTGTGTGCAGCCTCTTATATCCTTTCTGAAAACTACCAACGCTTTGCTTGAAGATATAATGAACTAACAGATTCCTACAGTCTCACACAATCATTGTGCATTGAATCAGCATTACACGGGAATATATGTATTTGTGTATTTGGATGGGTGACTAAGACAGTCAATTAACTCATTTCATAGACGGTACGAGAAGTGCTCCTTGATGTCCTAGGGTAATGATCAGTTTTCCCCCCAGTAAGGTAGGAATTACCATGCTGTGTTTGGTCATTCTCAATCACCCTTTGAGGTATTTCAGGTCCAATTCGGGGGATGGAGTGCTTTTCTACTTTCCTGGGTCCAAGGAGGTGCTACTGAAAAACAACTTTCGAAGTTGCACCACATTCCATGGCTGACCGACAGAATTAAAGTATTTCAGAAGGTAGACTTTTAAAAAAATTACAAGTAATTATAATTTACAGAAGCAGAGACCCCTGTACTGAGATCTTACCTTATGCATTATAACTTTCCATGTTCAATTCCATGAGAGCATATAACCTAAGCCTTGTGGCAATATTGCCTCCTCTTAAATTGTTAAAGAACTGCTTTCATCGCAATTTACAAGATAGTTAAGCACCAGTGGCCAAGGACATTTTTTTTCTTTAAAAAATTCTTTGCTGCCTTCAGCTAAATTGAATTCCTCGTTGTTGTTGTTTACCTTCTACTTCTTTATAGGCTCTCTTTTTTATTAGAACGTGAGCATTGTGAAGTAAAAAAACGATTGCAAATGATCAAAGAATATCTGTTAAAGTAATCATGCTGACAGTACTAAGGGTGTCCTCAGGAAGCAAGAATGTTGCTGTTATTGTCTCCATTCCTATTTTATGATCATTAAAGGGATTTCAAGGAAGATGCCACCCTTAGTCCTTGGCTGTCCCTTCTCTTCAACACTCACACTTAACATTACAGATTACGGAACAGGAATCTACTCTATAAGCATGCAGTTTGAAGCATCTGTTCTACATTTGTTACTGAACTCACATGATGTTCTGGGCATTTTGTTGATTGCAGGGTGTGAACAATTTCAAATTGATACCTATATACAGAGTAATACTAATGTTTATCATCATTTTGTGTCTATTGTTAGATTTTTCAGGATCTGATCGGTATCTCTCTCTCTGTCTATCTTCTTTTTCCTGGTTCTTAGAGAAACCTTAACCTTTATGCATGGCTTTCTGGCTGTAACAACATGTTTTAGAATGCTTCTTCAGCAAGCAGTCCATGACCACATATCTCAAATATATCATTCTTTTCCAACTTAAAAAGTCTTTCCTAATAGTATTTTTGTTAATGTTCCAGACTAAGACAACTCCAAATTGCTGTTCTCCAGCTGAAACTCTGTTTCAGTTAAATCCATTTTCTAGGTTGGCTCATTCTTATTCACGCTCGGTTTCTTTTTCTCTTTTATTTTTCACGCTTTACTCATCACCTCTTCTCTAATTATGTTGGCAACTCTTTGGAAACGTAAAATTAGAGTTTTAGACTTGGCATGAACCCGAGGCCCACTAAGGTCATAATTGCTCATATTAAAGAGAAAATTTAGAAAATGTCCTAGCCTTGTGAAAAAACCTAGATGCCTTTTTAAAGAATCAACACTATCATCTTATCTTGGAGTTTGCAGACAATTCCTCATCCTATTTATCTTTCTGTTCATGGTGCCTAGCACACAGGAGGGGGTCAGTGAATGCCTGTTGAAATAGCTATGAATCTTTATACCATATTTGAAGATATTTTTAACACAAGATGAGTTAAATTTTATCTTCCCAAACACAGATGTGGTAATTATGCATTTTTCTGATCATGAACAGGAGTTTGAATGTTTTATAACTATGTCTTGATAATTCTTCATCGAGATTCTATTGCTCTAGAGGAAAGAATCAGGGCCCTATTTTTTCTGTTTCCCCTCAGACCATTTCTAGACAATTAATATTAGCATTAATATTTTCATGATTTTTATATTAAAAGATGCAAACTTGTTTGCTGAGTATGATTCTCTTTGAGAACTCCTGGTGGTTTGCTACACATGGGAATGTGACAAGCTATTTTGATAGTGGAATTTTGAGAAATATTATGCTAAGGATATAAGATATACACCCAAAGCACACACATTAAAACATACTAGAGAAGAAAAATAGAAATTTTCCATGTTGACAAAGCTTCTCACTGTACTCTCACCAAGGTCTTTTACCATCTCTCTCACCAAAATCTAATTTTGCCTTGTAGGTTTTTCTGTTTTGTTTTGTTTTCAGTCACTAATGAGAATAATATCAGCTATTTGGCTGTCCACTTGAATTACTCAGTTTAGTATTGAACCAGATTGGTCTCTGACCACTAGGCACAGCACGCATCCTAAAAGATGGACTTATAACAGATTGAATCAAAAGTATGGGAAAGGGAGGGGGAATTATCTGGACATGCTGTGTGACCTGAGAAAAATAATTTTGGTGTTTCTATACATAATTGGAGAAGTCTTAAAATATAGACATGTACTTCTTGCCTCATTTCTGTCATGTTAGATATTTCATGGTTGGTTTTTTTTTTTTTTTTTTTTTTTCCCCAGCGAAACAGGTTCATAAAGATGAAAGCTCGCTCACTATTTTAGGCTGAACCTTGAAAAGGATTTGCACCTCAGTTGGGCATAAGTGTTCCAGGGCTCTGTTGTATTTGGTCAAAAACATATTTGATCATTTTATCCAAAGGTTATAAAGTCCTCTAAGCTTAACTCTTACAAATTCAAGTTTATAAGAGACTTTTTGATAGAAAAAAGCAAACTACCATGGATATATAGACACATATACTATGTTTGCTGGTCAAAGATTTTCTTCTCAGTATAATAGACAATTTGGGAAATGATATTAGTGTTTGTATGAAGCTTACAGATTATAAAATCAAAATAAATAGTGTACATTAACCCTAATGATATACCAGATAATTATGACCTGAAGTTCCATTCAGGTGGCGAGGAGTCCTCAACTTGGTTGGGGAAGAGTTTCCTTCAAATGGACTCTGTTATCGCCTCCCTTTTTAGTATTCATTTAGATCATTCACCATTTATAGATGAAATAAATCATAAGAATGCTGATGTAGCTCAAAACAGACAAAAATAACTTTGAAAAGTAAAACTCCAAAGAACAAACCAGTCGCCAACAAATCAAAGCATTTCACTGGCGCAGATGTATATTTTGATCCTTTTTGGTTGTTTGCCTACTTGTCTGTTTTTGGTTTAAGCAGGTAGCAGTTTACCTAGCAAAGTTTCAAATACAAAATAAACTTGGATTAGATTATCTGTAATATTGCTGCCGGAGTTTATGATTTCACAAATATATAACAAAAGTCACCAAACAACTATACTATTTTGTGTCCTTTCTGAATTTTGGAAAGTAGACTTTCTGATTTTCTTTTAATCAGCAGAAACGAATCAAAGGCCTCTTATGTGAGCACTATGGTCAGCAAAGGGTGGCTATGAGTGTACAGAAGTCATCACTCTTAAGAAGCTTGCAATGCTCCTAGGGAGAAAGCACCTAGAAATAAAAGGAAAGCTAAGAATTGTAAGTTGGTTCTAAGTGCTCAAGAAGGGTTACAAGGGATACCTTCTTCAGACTTAAGAAAGATTTGGGCTCTTTTTTAATGTGACCTGGAGCCGTCAGAGAAGGCTTTTGGAATAGATCTGTTTTGAAAATTGTTCTGAAAGAAAATTAGAGATGGAAAAACCACCACCACCAACAACAAAATCTCAGCGAACTGTATTTCTGTTCCCAACCTCAGGACCATGGGAAAACACACATTTTACATGGAGAAAATGGGCCTATTAACAATTGCCCCTGGGCATCATAGAGATGGTCTATGAGCAAAAAGAAGATTAATATTCATTGCATGTTGCTTCTCTGGCTGGACTTAATCACTGGTTTGATGATCCAAATCAAACTATGTGTCCCAATGAATAATTATGTAAATATAATATAAAATGGTAGGGGCACTTGTGTATTTGTGGGTGAGTGGATATGAATAGAGACACGTTTTTTCACCTCTTGCATAAATATCTCCCTCTCTCTCTCTCTCTCTCTCTCTCTCTCTCTCTCTATATATATATATATATATATATATATATATATATATATATATCTGCCAAAAACTTTTAGGTCTTTTCTGATTTAGTTGAAATGTTACAGCCTCAAGATGGTACGGAGACATGTATAATATGCCATAAGAAGTAATAATGTGTATGAAACATGCTTCATTTCCCACTTATCTACTTCTAAAGTCCTGCTCCTTTCCAATTTTCCTTGTCTCAGTCAATGGCACCAACATCCACCAAGTACCTCAAGCATAAAACCAAGGTGTGATCTTGGATTTCTCTCTTTTTCTGATACCCACATCTCTTCCATCACCAAGTCCTGCCAACTAACTCTGTTCCAGTATAGCCACTCTCCCCTAGCTCCAAAGCCTCCAGTCTTCCTTGAGTCACTGTCATCTCTTATGGAGGCTGTTGCAGTGGTCTCTAACTGGTATTTCTGTTTCCACTCTTCCCCCTAGAGTTAATTTTCCAAACGACAGTCAAGGTGATTTTTCAAAGCCCTCCAGTAACTTCTCAGAAAAGAAAAAATCCCAACTCCTTACCCTTGCCTGCTTGAGCCTGCATGATGAGATCTCTCCCTATACGCTGACTTCACCTCCTACTACTTTCCCACTTGTGCATTCTGTCCTCGTGATGCTGGCATTCATGGAGTTCCTCTAAAATGCCATGCTCCTTCTAGCCTGGAACACTCTTTCACACAACCTTCATATGAATTTCTCCTTACTACATTCAGGCCACTACTAAACTATAACTTCCTCAGAAAGGCCTCTGACCTCCCAACCACTACTTCCAACTCATTACTCTCTATTCCCTTACCCTAATTTGTTTTATGTCATTAATACTTGTCAATACCTAGACTCATGTTATATATTTGTTTATTGTCTCTTTCCTCGATGTAAGCTCCATAAGAGCAAATAATGTCTCTCTTGCTCATCTGTAGCATCTAGGAGAATTCAGGGCACATCAGAATTATTCTATTAGTATTTGTTGAATAAATTTGTTAAAGAAAGTGGAGCATAGTTTGCAAGACTTCATCTAAGTGAGAAATTTTTCTATAGCCAGGAAAACCTGGATTTAAATCTCAGTTTGGACTCATGCATAACTTCTGGATTGGGGGAAATCACCAAACACTTGAGTTTTCTTTTGCAAAAATGAGAATAACTTTACCTATCAGGATAATTTGTAGAGAGGATTAGAGGTAATGAGCAGTATAAACACAATAGTTGGCCAATACAGATGTTTACTAATAATAGTAATAATAATGGTGACGATGATAAATATAAGAGTAACATGAACGTTCCCTGAATTCTGGCCAGTCTCTCACCAAAGAAGCAAAAACCCAAAAATACCCACCCTTCAGTTTATTATCAGGCACTTCTATTAGGCACTTGAATATGCACCCTTGGGAAATAGAATAAGAACCAAAGCTTAAATAGTTTAAAGTCATATGGGACAAAACAATGAAAAATACACAAGAGAGAACAATCTTACACTGGAAAAGAAATTGATCCAATGACCTAATGTATCTTTTTACTATTTCTAGGCAGAGCATGTATGTTTAATTCATAGAATTCTTCACTGCTTCTGTGTTGGAATACACTTAGATGAAAATTGCATTCCTATCAACAAAATTGGATTAAAAAAACCTCACACACCAAAGATTTCAGTATTGAAAAGATTTTCTATACAATATATTAAAGTTCATTGACTAGATTAATCCCCACTTGCACTTTGTGTGAATTATAAAAAGGTGCCCTTTCCTCTGTGCAGAGGCCACATGCACATTTGCAGGTGTAATTGGACTCGTGCTTGTGGTTTGGTAAGCAGAGTATGAGCTGGATTTCAGCTTCACTCGCTCCCTAGCCAGTGTTCTTTTTAGAGAACCCCACCCAAACAACCATAGGCAGGGGCCCTGTAAATATTAGACAATGAATACGATGACAGAATAGGATTCTGAATAAGGTGAACTGAAGATAGGTCCATGGTTTCAGCTCAGTTACGCTTTCCTTCAACTGGAAATTTGAACAGTCTGCTGAATAAATGAGACATATGGTTTCTATAACAGGAAGACAATTATAATCATGTCATATTTAATTATAGCTCACTGATTATTGTTAATTCAAATTCTAAAAAAAAAAAAATGCTATTACCCAAGTAGCATGTTTGTGAATTTTGTTGTTGTTGTTGTTGCATTGGTTCTTAGTTGCAGCAGGCAGGCTCCTTAGTTGTGGCAGGGGGGCTCCTTAGTTGCGACAGGTGGGCTCCTTAGTTGCAGCTCGCAGGATCCTTAGTCATGGCTCACTGGCTCCTTAGTTGCTGCTCGCAAGCTCCTTAGTTGCGGCATGCGGACTCTTAGTTGCGGCATGCATGTGGGATCTAGTTCCTGGACCAGGGATCGAACCTGGGGCCCCTGCATTAAGAGTGTGGAGTCTTAACCACTGCGCCACCAGGGAAGTCCCATTTGTGAATATTTTAAGGCTAAAACATATTTGGATAAATTTGTTGTGGTAAGGAGGTCAGGGTAGGAAAGGGAGGAGTTGATCGGGAACTGAATTTGAGTCATCCCTCTGCTTAGAGAGTACCTTCAAGCTCAGTTTAATTCTGTTGATCTTTATTGAGCATCCACTCCTCTGATGGAGAATACAGTTGTTAACAGTTTCAGACCTTATGAAAGCAACACCTGGGAGCACAGTATCTGTATATGTATCAGGGTACAGTCATATCAATGCCTTAACAAAGAATGCAGGTCAAAGGAAGAAAAGTCTACATACTAACAGGTAGATCAGAAAAGTTTCATGGGTGAAGCAGTCTTTCATTTGGAACCTTTCAAGGCCAAGACCACTCTGTCTTGTTAATGTTAACATCCTAGTTGTCGACATTAAGGTTGGTCCTTTGAACAACTGGAAAAACAAAAATGTTCAGCTGGAGGGAAACAACATGAACAAAGGCAGAGATGAAAAAACAAAGATACAGCTTCTTCAGGGAACAGTAGACAATTCATTCTGGCGTGAGGGCAGGGAACATACCTGGAAAGAAGGGCTTGAGTTGAGCTCAACAAGATACAAAGGAGTCATGATTTAAACTAGATTCTATAAGAGTTTGCTTTTTTCTGTTTTCCTTTCTTTTTCAAAGTAATATATTTTCCTTGAAGGCTTTCGAACATGACCAGGTCTATAACTTATAATGAATGCTTTGTCTTATGTATGTAGAATGGATCACTTGAGTGAGGGAAAGTGAGGATGGTATTTAGGAAAAAAATTCTTGTGTAAGACCTTGGAGAAGCAATAAGGACTTAATGTGAGATAAAAGTGAAGATAATGAAGATGAAGGCTTGGCATCATGTCAGAACTGTTCAGAAGAAAGAAAAAAATGGAGAAGAAAGAGTTAATGAGGATTCTGAAATTTTGTACCTAAGTAAACAGAAAAATGATTTTGTGATGAACAGATTGGGTAAAGCTAAAAACCATCCTTGAGCTCAGTTAATTTATAAAATAAATTTTTTCTTAAGAACAAGGGCAAGAAGGTCTACAATGTTGAGCAAGTTTGCCTTTAGATTTATTGTGGATTCTTAGCTCCTTTATAGTTCTTTAAGATAATATTAATTCCTATTTATTCATTAAGCTTCAAGACATTTTATGTAGTCATATATTTATTCACATATTCCTGTTTTATTTCAGATAATTTAATCAGATTTGATTTGCAAATGTAAGTGAACTCATACATTTAATCAAGAATAAGTAAGACATAATACTGAATTAAAGCCCTTTAATGCTCATATTTGAATATCTGTCTTTTTCAGATATCATGTATACATATTTCCCTTTTAACTCTGCTGTAGCAATGATGATTTACTTTTTAGCTTTTTTTTCTTTTTTTTTTTTTGCGGTACGCGGTCCTCTCACTGTCGTGGCCTCTCCCGTTGTGGAGCGCAGGCTCCGGATGCGCAGGCTCAGCGGCCATGGCTCACGGGCCCAGCCGCTCCGCAGCATGTGGGATCCTCCCGGACCGGGGCACGAAGCCGTGTCCCCTACATCGGCAGGCGGACTCTCAACCACTGCACCACCAGGGAAGCCCATACTTTTTAGCTTTTTATTTTGAGATAATTTTAGGCCTAGAGAAATGTTACAAAATAGTGCATAGAGTTTCCATATATCCTTGACCCTGCTTCCCCTAACATTAACATTAATATCTTATATAGCCATAGTTCAATTATCAAAACCAAGAAACTAACATTGGTACTGCTAATTGATCTTAATGCTATTAGTCTCTCAATAATTTTTATAAAAAATTAAAATGTATATAGAAAGAAGAATATTATAGCCGACTATTTATATGCTCTGAATGCTATTTTAAGCTTTTAACAAATAAGAGCTAATATGATGGACTATATACACTGTTAGCCAATAGTTATGAACACAACCTATCGCAGATGATCCTAGCACTCTATAATGCACAGTTTTTATGCTATTTATTTAGGGTTCCAACAAACAATTTTGACCGATTTTAGCTGACATAAATGTTTGCAAATAATAGAAGTTTGCAAAAACCAAAAGTTAAAAAAAAAAAAAAGAAAACAGAGTATTGCCGGATGTAAAATGTCCAGTTTACTAGTGGCCAGGAACACCATCAAGGAGATGGTTAAGACAGTGGAAACACATCAGTGGGCAATTAAGGATTGATGGAAATTATTTGACATTATTAAGGGCATTATTCATATCCCTGGAGCCTAGGAGGAGTGGCCAAAAATCTGTAAGGAAAAGAAAATGAGGTTTATGTTTGGTGAGGACTTTTATATCCATCTTTTGGCCTAGAATTGACCTACTCCAGTGAGACTTCCAGCCTTATTTCACCACCCAGCCTTGTTAAATATCTTCATCCACCCAAATGCTCAAGCCAAAAACCCAGAAGTCATCCTTGACCTCTCTTTCTGTAATTTCGCAAGTCTGATTCATCAATGAGTGCTATTACTTTTACCTCATAAATGTATTTTTAAACCATCTCATTCTGTTCATCTTAACTGCTACCACCCCAGAATGTGGCTCTCTCCTCTCATACCAGAACTATTGCAATAACACCCCAATTTTTTTCTTGGAATTTATCCTTATCCCTCTCTATCCTCTTCCCCATAAATAAGCTGGATTTATATTTTTAAATCATAAATCTTATCATGCCACCCCTCCCTTAAGATTTTTCGAAGTCTTTCCACTGCACACAGATTAAAAACCTTCTTTTTAAAAAAAGACCCACAATACATCCAGATAATGGAATACTATTCAATGCTAAAAAGAAATGAGCTATCAAGCCATGAAAATGCATAGAGGAAACTTAAATGCATGTTACTAAGTGAAAGGAGCCAATCTGAAAAGGCTATATACTGTATAATTTTGACTTTATGGCATTCTGGAAAAGATTAAACTATGGAAACAGTAAAAAGATCCGTGGTTGCCAGGGGCGAGGGATGAATAGGTAGAGCACAGAGGATTTTAGGGTAGTGAAGCTATTCTATATTTTGATACTATAGTATGTATAATGACATGTATCCACCATTATAGCATCATACTATAGTATCACACATATACTATATATATCATATATATCATATAGTATGATACTATAATGGTGGATAGAAGTTGTTATACGTTTGTCCAAACCCATAGAATGCTCAACACAAAGAGTGAATCCTAATGAACTTCCAGTGATAATAATGTGTTAATGTAGGTCCATCAATTGTAAAAAATGTCCCACTCTGGTGAGTGATGTTGATAATGAGGGAATCTGTGCATGTGGAAGCAGGAAGTATTGGGAAATCTCTGTACCCTCCTCTCAGTTTTTCTGTGAACCTATAACTGCTCTAAAATATAAAGTCTGTTTTTAAAAATGTCCTAAAGGCATTGCATCAACTGGCTGCAGCCTATCCATCTAAACTCATCCCTCCTTTTGCCCAGATGGGATCTGCTGCAGGTAAGATGTCCATGGCCCAGGAAGCAAAAGGGAGAACCTTCTCTCCTTCTCCACCTAGGGCTTGCATTTCTCCTTTAGCATCTTGCTAAGGGCAGTTTCTAAAGCATAGGAACAAAGTTGCAGTAGGGAGAAGAAAGAGTTATCAGGAAGTTCTAATTTGACTGTTATTGTATTAAAGGGGCTTCCCACTGTCTAATGTGGGTAGTTGTCTTAAGCTCATAGGGTGCTTTTGGACGTGTGTCAGACGTCCCCACTGGGAACATTCAACTGCACTTCCTGTGTATGGGGTAATAGATTTTTCTCTCTTAGCTGCACCATCGTCAGCTTGCATTTTTGGGGATCTATTTCACACACACTCTCGTGGTCTCCACCTCCTCCTTCCAGGTGCTTCTCTAGGCAGCTTCTCTTCATGCTGGAACTGCATTGTTCCATGGGCCATATTCACCCATTTTTTGCAGGAACAAACTCTGGAAATTCAAGCAAATAGCAACATTGTAGAAAGCTCTCCTTTAATCTGACACTAGGGCAGCTAGCTCATCCATGTGAGCTATTTATCCATGTGAGCTAAATTGTGGACAATTTATATTGTCCAGCTAGGAGTCAAAGGCAATTTCACTCTGTCTCCAAACTTCAGCTCTCCAAGTGTTCCTACAGAAATTCCCTCACTAAAATTGATTGGAGGGCTTCCCTGGTGGCGCAGTGGTTGAGAGTCCGCCTGCCGATGCAGGGGACACAGGTTCGTGCCCAGGTCCGGGAAGATCCCACGTGCCGCGAAGCGGCTAGGCCCGTGAGCCATGGCCACTGAGCCTGCGCGTCCGGAGCCTGTGCTCCGCAACGGGAGAGGCCCCAACAGTGAGAGGCCCGCGTACTGGAAAAAAAAAAAAAAAAAAAAAAAAATTGATTGGAGGGGCAGAGACAGTGCTCCCCAAAGAAATCTTTTTCAGAAAACCCTCTCACAACTCCTCATTCCGAGTCTTTTCAGTGTGTTCAGAGTCACCTACTTTCATATTCCTACAAGGAGGTCTGTCTCAAAACTTACTTTGTGGTCTATTTCATATGTAGTTACCTCAGTAAAAACCTTTTAATGTAGTGAATTGATATTTACATAAAATAGATAAGATCTTATATAAGGTGACAATTTTAATTCTCTGGTTTTTAATTTGATTTATCAAATTGGACATTTAAAAGGCATTTCAGTATATAAAGAGAAGTATAGATGACATATTGAAAAACTTTTTAATGGAAACCAAAATATTGAATGCATTTATAAAAGTATACTCTTGACATTAGGTGAAAAATTCTACAGGTAAGTGTATTAAGCATTCCCTGTAGCATTATTTTCATCTTTTACGTGGTTTAATATAAATCTGTAGGAAGGGGTGAATCTAGATATTATTCTTTTAAGAGGTGAAAGATATTTGTTTGGTGAGAAATTCACTAAAGGGAAGCCCCAAATAAAAATGTCAACTATAGCAATTCCATGGTAATTTTAAAGCATGTTGCTATTAATCATGTGTTTTAATATCTAGAATTTACAGTCCTGTAATGATTTATCTTTAAGGGGCTGATAAAGTACAATAAAACTTGTGATTAAGTATCTCAGTCAGCAGAAACACCTTGTAATTTAGCTTAATAGTAGTGTTTTATTAATTTCAAAGTTGTGGTTTTGGTCATAGCTTACTAATAGTGATTCCAACTGCTTATCCAATATTTAGAGCTCCTTTTGGTTTTAATGAACATATTTTATCTTTCCAAAATCGATCTAATCAGTTAAAAAATTCTTAAAACTTAAATGACATATTAATTGAATATTCCTGGTTATTGTTCAGTAGAAAATAAAAGAAAATCATATTTATTTGTAACATAAAGAAGTAATCTATATATGTGTGCTATTCAATTCATCAGTTAATAAACTGAAAATACCTGATTCAATCTTTTGAATGTGTTGTGATGCCCTTAAAATTTTCAGTTGAATATTTAAACAGCTGATACAATTAAAATAATCTCATTGGTGAACTATTTTACCATGTGAATAGTCAAGCTCATAGGATGCATGTTCTTGATAGAGAATGTTACATATCTTGACTTCCAGAAGTAGATGCCTTACCTGATAGCCAAAATAACCCAAGTTAGCACTTGCTTTTAGGAAGATACTTCTTTCATTAGCTCCTGGGAACAAAAACCATAAATTAATGTCCCAAGTGTGCAGTTTTCAGTTAAGAACATTTAGGAAGCCTGAATTATTCCCTAAATGATACAGGATTATTATTTTGATATTGTTAACAACTGCTGCTTAATACATTAGGTTATAAGTGATGGTCCCAGAATTTAGGGAGGTTAAAAAAATTTCATATTGCAATGTCTCATTCCGGAGAGAGTCTACCGCAGGAGGCAACCACTACTCTGGGAATAAGATCCAAACTCCTCCCCATGAGCCTGTAAGTCCTCGAGTGGTGAGTTCCCTGCTCCTCCATCCCAGCTGGCCTCAGGTCCCTCCTCCTCTGATCTCTGGCTGTGCTCTAGTAGCCCTGATCTCTATTTATTGCTTCAAATATGCTGCATATCTTTCTGCCTTGGGTCCTTCACATTCTAGTGGAGAAACTAAATGCTGTTCTTCCCATGACTAGGTCATTCTCATTTTCTAAATCTCATTTCACACATCGCCTCTGGAGACCTTTCCTCTTGGCCTTTCCTGACTACCTTCTCCATGTAGGAACTTTCTGCTCCTTGTCACTTTCATTATTCTCCATCATAGCATACAATCACTATTTAAAACTTTGTAATTACATATTTAGCATCTGGAACATTGCTAAATAGATATGCAATGAATATTTGTTGAATGGATAATGTCCTCAAAACCTGGGAAAGCACAAAGGCAATAAAAAAATGTTAATTGACTAAATGAATGGATTTAAGACCAAAAGACTACTTGACATAAAATATCGTCAATATCCATTTCACTTTATGAGTTATTTCAGAAATGATTTTTTTGACAACAGACCTCTATTAAATGATTCACATCCCCAAAGAACAGTTACCAGTTTACTGAAAGTTTTCATGGCTTATCATATTAATCTTTCAAACTGTATATAACTTTTTTTGGTCTGAATCTATGGAAGAAATAACACTCTCTAGAAATACTGTCATGTTCCAACTTTTAATCAGCTTTTTTTAAGTAAAATATGAGCGTAAATTTCAACTTATTTTCCATTTTCAAAACAACGTTTCACAAATACACGCAACTGAAGAGTAGTGGCTTTTGATAGCAAAGACTATAATACTCCAAATATCTCAATTGTATTTTCAAATCAGGTAGAAATTGAGAAGTGTAAGCCAGTGCACTAGGCTCCTAGAAACAGATTTGAACTTGAGGCTTTACTCTGAGGAATAATATTGACTAAGATATATTTTTTCCTAAAACCACAGTGACACATATTTTCTTTGATTAGAGAACAGTATAGCTGATAGATTGGGTTGCACCTACAGTCCAGATTAACAATGAAAGCATATAAAGTTTTTTTTGCCCACTTAGGATATATTTATTATATTTATATATAAAATTTGAAATTTATCAAGTGCATAAATTTTATCAAAATGTAATTCATCCAGTGGAAATGTAATGGTAAATTATAGTGATTAGATTTCTTTAAAATCTCTTCAATATATAAAGTATCATTGGATATATTTAAACTGAACTTCCATGGACAAATTTTAATGTAAAAAGGAAAAATAAATTACATTTAGCCCTATTTGTTTTTCAAATGTTAAAGAAAAATGAAGAAACAAAGGAAATACAGTTAGTGATACTGATCTTCCTTTAGCAAATCCTGCATTCCAGATAAACTTGGATAGAATGTGAAGGATGAGCCCATTTCTGACTCGAATATGAAACTTAAAATACATAAAATATTAACTACTGTGTCAGGATGCAAGTTTAAAAGCCATAGTTTTTAGGAACCCCCATATGACTTCAGGAACATTTAAAAACAACATGAGAGTTAAAACCAAAGCTAATAAACATATACAAATCAGCACTTTTTTAGTTTGCTTGCCCACATTTAAACATAAAGTGATTCTCATCTTCCTTTTATGTTTTGACCCACCTACTTGAAATGACTTTTCTGCTTTTTAAGAAATTGTATTGTGAATGGCCCAAGCTAATTGTCACTCTAAAATGGCTCTAAAATGCCTTAGTCCATCCTGGTGTCTTTCTTCTGAATTGCTGTCTGAGGCTTGGCCTACCTAACTTTTACCTTCCCATTTCGAATTTGCTCCAAGTTCGTGGGGACCCAGAGCGTGATTTTTGCAAGTCATCTTTGGGTGTGGTGCCTGCTCAGTCTGAAAAAGGTAGCCTGGCAGGTAGATAAGAAAGAAGGGGAATAGAGTTAGATGTTCTCAGTGGTGAAGGCCATCAAGCACAAGGAAACACAACTCAACAGTAGCCCCACTCAAAACTATTTAAGACTATCAGAAATTGAGTTCTGGAGGTGAAGAAGAATGTCTTCTAGGCAGTGACAGTCTGGAAACTTTGACTTTGGGTTCATTGGCCTGAACTTGTTTATGCAAGAAATATAGCGCAAAAGATACCCCTTTCTGGTCAGAAATATTTAGGACCCCTTAAAACATAAGAGAGTACCTTCACATCTCAGACCTTATTTACAGGCTGTGTTTGAGGAAAGCCCAGCTTTAGGAACAACTTTCTATCACTAGAAAGGGAATTTTATTAATCATAGTGACAATAAAATCATCACTGGCTGGTGACAGAGAAGCATGTCCTCATAATATTTTGCAGAAAAAAAAATATTGAAACAAAATTTGAATTGTATTTTCCTTAGTGGAGAAAACTTTCCCAAAGTTCAAAATGTCAGGGTCATGTAATTTGCATAAATGACATAGTGTTTTGATAAAACAACCAAAAATTATTTGATTTAAATTTGAGTTACCCTTTTATGTGTACCTTTTATATGGAACAGGTAGAATACATTTGAATAACAAATATGTTTTAAAAATTATACCAGAGAGAATTGTAAATTGTGCTCTTTATGAAGAGATTCATTTATCATATATTTGAGGAAATCAGGAGATATGTAAATTGAAATGCTTGAAACTGATGTGTAAAAGGAAAATATCCTCACTTATAAAATAAAGGAAAAATAATTCATTCAACTACCAATAGTGTTGGTGTACAGTGGCTTATCTTGTGCTTTCAAATAATTTATGAACGTAAAGATTATCTTAGTTTTGATATTTAAAAATAATTGAAATGATGGTTCTATTATATGTAAATGGAATACACAATTGGCACGTTTCTTTTGTTTACTGAGCTATGCTTTGTGCAAGAGAACTCCTAAAAGCAAATATTTTGGTAATTTTGAGGCAAGATAAAGTTTATCAGAATTAAGTCTTTTATTGAGAGATGAGAGGAAGGTGGCATTTGTAATAAGGATTTCATATACTAATTTCAAGGTAGAAGTTTTGCTGTGCATAAATTTTTGGGGGGAATATCAAAATGGTTTTATAGTAATGTCTTGCTCACATTATAGTCAATGAGAAAGAATCCTTTTTTGTAAGGTTTTCATTGTTTAAAAAGAATGATTTTTTTTTAATGCAACTTTGACAAAGATTGTACTATGAATTTTTGGTTGTATCCTATGTTGCAGTACCAGTTTAGGCATGTTTGCTTTAAATGACCATGTACACTAATTAGAAAGAAAACAATTCACCAGGAGCTATATCAAATACAGCCCTGCAAATGGTATGAGCTTTTTCCAAGGATCCATATTGTCTTTGGACTTGGCTGTTGTATTATACTTTAAATGGCATTGATTGTGTGGTTGTAATGAAAGTAACAGATTGATTTCTATCCAGTGTTACAAACAGTAAATAGAAAAAAGTTCCTGTCTTGACCTGCATTCATAACCGATGGGATTTGCTGGCTTTAGACCCAATCCTTAATAAGAGATAAGATGCAAATGTAATAAAACTGGCTTCAAAGTTTAAGGATCTTTTCAATGCTCATCAAAGATGTTTCTTTTTTGCATTTAGATGTGTTGTATTGATTAGATCACAATCACCTAGGAAATGTTACATTCTTTAAATGCTATTCATAATTTATCATGTAATTAGCATTCATATGTGCCTTTATAAACACATTAAGATTATTGAAGTGGAGGTTATAACATAGTGGTATAGTTTTTAATTGTCTTTAAAATTGAATTGCCTTTTTTGGTTATTTAAGTGAATGATGATGGTTTACTTTAGATTTGACTGATTATTTTTGGTTAATAAAAATTTTTGGCTGTGGAGTAAATTTTTACATTCCAATATAATAGGTAAAGTGTAATATTAGTATATTGTAGTAGTGCATTGTAGCAGTATTTTTTCTGGAGGACTATTCCTGCTGAATATTCATTCAGATTTATAATTGTATTATTTATTAAAATATGAAATACTTGTTTCCAATAGTGAACTCTTAGTCTTTTCGCCTCATTCTTTTCTTGATAATTTAGAAGATAAGCAAACATGAATATTATAATTGCAATTTTTACTCTGGTAGTCAGGATTTTATAAGACGTTTCCCCTATTCACCCTTTGTAAATAAAACTCAGGCCCACAAAACAAAGAATTTAAAATACAAAGTACAGTTGGGAACTTCACTTTGCTATAAATGAAGGAATGAAAAAAAAAAGGATAAAAAAGTAACAATTCATTTGTAAGCAACAGTTTCTTCACACATTATGTGACTTTCTTTTGGATTTGTTTTATGTTTTGGGTAAAACAGTTTAGTATAATGATGCTTAGATGAGATAAAACAAAACAAAACAAAATTAAAAAAAAAAAAAAACAAACTAACACATCCGACTGCCGATGTTTCTCAGTTGTAGCTTCCAAGAGCTCTGTATTCTTCCCAGCCCACTTGATACCCTGCAGGTTGTGGCAGACAATTCACAGGAAAAGCTTAGACATCGAGCTTGCATGCTTCTTGACTCCATTTTAAACCTTTTGTTCACACCAGGGTGGCATTTTTTCACACTGCATGTGGCAGTTTTGACTCCTATCCAACTTGTCGTATAAAATCAAAGTCTGTGATTTTTTTTTTTACATTCACAGGACTGCTTCCTGAACTGTACTGCTGTTTGTGTCTTTCCTAGCGATTGGTGCAGAAGTTTATAGCAAAATGTGTTTTAGGGAGGGGGAGGAAGAAGAGAGCAATATGAAAAATGTCCTGGCCTAAAACACAGGAAATAAATTTTGAATAAGACAGAGGTTGACTCTGCAGAGATCGTACATGAAAATCAAATACACTTATCACTATTTTAATTATTTTTTGCAGTATACAAGTTACAAGTTGTATATATATACAAGTTAATTAAAAATATATTTAATGATATCACTTTCAGGTTGCAAATGACGTTTTTTAAAAAGCTGTCATGTGATTGCAAAAGAAAAATCTCATTCTCAAATTAATATAATTATTTTCTTATTATTTTATAATATTCAATGAGTACAAATGAATTTTACTTTTAGATATGATCATTCAACATACCTTACTATTTGATTTTAAGTTTAATCATGAATAAAATAAAACCTATTAAAAAATTATACTATGGAACACAACATTTAAATAATTTCTGTATCAGCTTTATCATTCTTAGTTTTCTTCTTTCCCCTTTGCTTAATTAAAAATATCATTTTAGTCCTCATTAATTTCCTTCATACTTTCAAATAATAAATTACACAGATATTTCAAATGAATTATATAAAGTCATACTTATGAAATAATAGCAGAAGTAGAAAATTTTACCAAATGCAAAAGTTGTGTGCCTTGGCATGTTTCTACAGAGTAATTATTAAGAAAGATATGAAAACTATGAATAGGAAATTTCTGTACATGATCTGGCAATAGTAAATATATATATAGATATATATAGTTATACTTGTCCTTTGGAATTCTTATTTTGTTTAAAGATTATCTTTTATTTGTATTAAGTATATAAAAATATTCTAAAAATATTCCATAAACATGAAATAATCCCTAGAAATATTTCAATATTAATTTTGTAGAGGGTATAAGGAAAGATTTCCATTTTAATCAACAGATAAATAATGACTATAAGATTTCCTATATTTTCTGAACTTATACAGTAGTCACATTCTTTTATTTTTAAATTACTATATTTTGAACAGTAACAATTCGATCACAACATAAGGAGAAATGAAAATTCAGTTAATAGAAGGAAATATTTAATGCAGTAATAAGTATTTCTTAACAGTGTTAACAAATTTTAAGGTAAAAAATCTTATTGCAAATTTTATTAAATTTTTAGCTACAAAGCCAACTTAATTAATTGAAATAACTTTAGTTAATTCAAGTTGTATACTTGATATATTATAAAGAACAATGTTATTTTAAGAAAAAATATATAAAAGGAGTAGCTGTAGATTATAGTTTTTATTCCTTCTTCTAGGGAATACCTACATAATTTTAGTGCATCTGAATTATTCATTAAAGTATTCGAAGTACGAAATGTATCTGTTATATTGAAAAAGACCTCAATTTAGAATTTAGATTTTTCTTTCACTTTCTGGAACAACAAACTGTGATTGACAAGAACATAGCAGAGAAATAGCACTTTATTGTAAGTTCTGTAATAGTAGATTACTAGCGGACAGAACAACCCCTTGCTTTTCCTTTTACAGATAGAAAACTACTTTAACTACAACTCCTATAAAGTATTTGAAAATAAAGCAAAAAAGAAAAAATATTTCAGGAATAAGTAAATCCAAATTGTTGGTGTAAATAAAATGCTATTTAAAACAAACAAGATGCAATGGATTTAGTAGTCTGGAATTTTCTTGTGATGCATAGATATTTTATCAAGCACAATTTTTTTTTAACCTGTCTTTAGTTAATTAAAATCTGTCCTCATTAGAAAAAGAAAGAAAATAAAAAGTATTTATACTTGAATACAAAAGTTTTATAAAGATCAAATAAAATTCTGTCATTAGAAACAAATGACTGAAAACAAAATATCCAAATAAACACATACCTATTTAATTGAAATTTGTACTAAGTCCTAATTTAAAACCTAATGGCATCTGGAAATCTAATAAACCATTTGAAATTAAGAATATGGAAAAGAGAAAAATAATCATCATCTAAAGAAATTTTTTATGAAATAAAATTTACCTACTTTTGCAGCTCATGTTTGTTGAAAAAAACGTATGACTTTATTTCATGTGCATGCCAAAGAAGGTAGAAATATATTTAACTCATCATTTTTCATTATCTAGCAAGAAAACTCCAACTTTTATTGCTTTAAGTTTCTTACTTCCTACCCTCCCCGCCTACTCCCTCCGTTTCTTCAGACGCTCTTCTGTCCAGCATTGCTTCTGTTTGAGGTGAACAAAGTAAGACTCCCAAGCAGACACACGCAAAATAACCACCACCCAGCTGAAGAGAAATAGGTTTTCTGCCTTTGACCTGTCCTTATATGTTAATAAAATCAGCTCATACATTCTGCCACCAAATTCAGCTTGGAAGTAATCCTCTGCTACTTAAGGCTGAATGAAAAGAGTACTCATTGTGAATTATGTTTCATCTGTCACAATAACCTTCTTTATTCTGTCATGGACCTCCCCTTTGCCTGTGGCAATTAGAGAAAATAGGTATGCCTTGAAGTATGAGATAGTGGATTCTTAAAACAAAACAAAAACTGATACAGACAATGCTTGCTAAGCAACATATTGAAAAAAAGCATATGAAGCATTTTGAAGTGATTCTGATTTTTTTAAGGACTCAGTAAAATAATACATTTTAGAATAAGCAGGTGGGATTGTGGCTGTCGGTTATTGTTAACATCAGTTATTGATGAAAAGCAATGAATTAGAATTGCATTAAAAATTAAATGTCAACATATTTTTGTATTGTATACTTTCTAATTAAATCATGCCATAAGATACATGTTACAAATATATGGTATTTATTTAAAATACCAAATGAGAGTAATAAATTTATGTGCCTTTTAGTATATTTCAGTACTCCAGACTAACATTTTCACAAATTTTTAAAAGGAGAAAAACAAAGAAAAATTTTTCCCTTAACAGAGCTTAACAAATATTTTATTTAACTTAAAATCAATGTGATTATTTGATTTACTTACTCTTACAAATCACTGAAATTACCTTGAGGCAGTTCAAGTTCACCTTTCTGGAATTAAATCTGTTAAATGATAGACATCATCTAATTATCTTCTTGAAAAGATACCTCAACTTTTTGGCTTAACAGGATACAGTTATATCACTTCTAGTTACAAATGAGTTAAGCTAGATCTTAAGCTACAAAAGACAAAAAAAAAAAAAAAAGAAAAAAGACAAACATAGTTGACAAAAAAGAAAATGCTCCTTCTCGTACCAAAAGAAAGTCACTGCTGATGAAGTAATTCAAAAGTCATCATAACAGTTGCTAAAATTGAAGCACATAAACAATTTAAGCTATCAAGAAATTCATAAAGTCTGAAGAAAAAATTCTTGAGACTAAAAGGAAAACCTTTTGGCCCACTGCACAGGTTGGGCACAAAAGTGCTTGCTAAGCTATCTATTTCACACATGCAACGACAGAAGGTTCGATATTCATTCGATCGATGAGTGAAAAGGCACAATGGCAAAATCAGACAGACTTCTTTTGAAATACAGATCTCCAATGTCCCCCTACAGTCTACAGATGCACGGCTGGTGGCGTGGCTCAGACGGAGCAAGGGTTACATCAAGGCTGTTCTCTGGACCGTGCAAACAGTCTAGACCAATGACCTGCAGCATCATGCCCTTTGAAGAAGAGGCAAGTTCGGTCATGATGAAGAAAAATCAAGGCGTACCCCTTTTAACAATAGGGAGCAGCTCGAGGCTGCAAAGAGGTAAGCAGGGGTAAGAAAAAAACGGCATCTGCTTCCATGGTTACAGGCCAGCTATGAGAACCTTGCTTTTCAAGGGAGTCTGTTCTCAGGCTCCCTCACAGGGTATGTCATGCATTATAAGCAAAGGCAGGTTGAGCTGAAATCCGCATAGTTATTTCAGAGTAAAATGATACCGAGCACATGGCTGGCAGAAAAAAAAAAGTCACATGACTATTAAGAACCAGACTTGGGCTATTTCAGAATAGAATTTTTTTTCTTATGCCAGTTTAAGTAAAGACAGTAAATTTGTATAAAACAAACAGTGATGATAAACATGATTTTCATTTCTCAGGCTCTTATGTAAGTAGAGGTCAAGGGTCAAGATAATACCTCCCACACCATGGCAGGACCATACAGCCTATTGTTAAAATAACTTTATGATGGATATCATTTAAAAATATTTCCAATTTTTTTCTGGACTATAAGATAGAATATATGATCTTGTGAATATCTTTCTCTGTTCTGATTCTCTTTGATTTCCTGCCCTGGATCTTCCCATGTTTACGTTCATTTCTGTGGTTAGACCTCGTGAGGAAAGGTAGGAGGTTTGGTGAGAAACTTCCTCGGTGTGGCAGTGAAAGCTAAGAAAGTGTGGAGTTTCCTCTGCCTTTATAAATATAGTGAATTCAAATCTATGTCAAAATCATGAGCCTTTGATAGTAGTTCTATTTCTAATTCATGCATTTATATTTTATTCATTGCTTGATACATCGATGAGTCTATAGATTTTTTTTTTCTTTTTCTGTGAGATGGTTAGTTGTTAAAGTTGAATTATGTGATATGATACACTAGCAGCTAATGCTATTTGAATAAAAATTTGACAAATATAAAATGCAGCATATTCTGTAATATTAAGGATCAGTCTACTATAATAACTATGAAAAATGCAGACATATGAATAATTAACATAGATAAAACATTCCTGTAACAATGTGCCATAACTGAATATTAGAAGAGCTCATATTTGGTTTTCTTCCAGTGATGTACAATTAACTCTAGATGTCCCATGCAGTTTATCCTCGGAACAATTTTTGTTTGCAAGTGTGTTTTTAAAATTAGGGAATAAAAAAGGAAAGAAGGTTCCAAAGGGCAAGGTATAAAACAACTTTCATTACATTTATTTTTCAGAAGTTATGTATGTTATTATAAATGAGCACCATATGGTCTTGTTGTACGCAGATATTCATTTCAAATACTTACCTTGAAAGAAAATTACCTGGTAGCTTTGTGAAAGCAATTAAGTGTTGGTGATCATGATAGCAACAATTTTGTGCTCCCAACTGAGAAATCAGACGGTAATTTTCTGATGTGTTCCTCCGTACTGATGGTGTGTTTTAAGCTAGGTTCACGACTAAAGGTATGCATGTGGTTTTGTTTCTTTCAATGTGATGAGATACATTCATTTCTGTGCTTGCATGGTGAGGAACTCATATAGGGTAAAAAATGAACTACTGAAGTGTTACTATTTTAGTATATAAAAATCCATACACTATTATAAACAGTGAACACATTATCTTAAGCAGTCATGTTGTAGTTTCTTTAAATAATTTACATACTGCTAAGATAATTCACCATCAGAGTTTCTTTGATGAAACAACAGATCATACCTGCTGCCAAAGGTCAAGTGCCAGCTATTTCTTCTGTGGAAAATCTACCTCTCAGTTCTCCAAAGGAAAACAACAAAAAAGCAAATGCACAAAGGTTTACGTATTGCATGATAATTTGTGGGTTGTGGTTAAAGGAAAGAGAGGCTATTGCATGGAATCTGTTGCAAAATAGCTGGATTCTTGGGGGTTTTTTTTGTTTGTTTTTCAGTTAACATTGAACCATTAGTCTTGCTCTTTTGTTTTTCAAAACATACTCAATTTTATGAATATTTATGTGTGTACATAAATTACACTAACTTGCCAAATGTGGATATATGTTAAACACTTGGAGATATTCTCATAAACTCAGATGGATAGTTATTAAAATGCTATTACTTTAACACATTAATATGCAGATAGACATTTAATATTGAGTACTTATGGGGAAAAAGGACAGCTTCTTTCCTTAAGAAAGATTCTCTATATCTGAGTATTAAATATCTGAGTCCATATTACATATGTCCATACTACATGTAGTTTGCAACAAAAACTCCACTTATAGAACAAGGCATATTAGATTTAAACATTCCCTAGAATTAAACGTTAGAATAATTAGTATACGCTGCCCTCCCCACTACAAAATCAAAAAAAGAAGGACTAAAATTGGCCTTGCCTAACGGAGACTTACTCATGTAAGTGAAATAAAAGGACTGAAATTTTCAGTGCTTTGAACATAGTAGATGCTCAACAAAATATCTCTCTAATAAATGAATAAACCTGTAATTGCACTGAAGAATCAATTACCTAAGTATAATTCAATCTCATGAAATGAGGAACAGAAACTTCTCTACTTACGTGTGTATGGTTTTTTTTTTTACCTTTTTCTTATGACCTTTCTATACAAATAAGTACTTTTTGTCAATAATCTGAGATTACTGAATGCCTACTATATGTCCAGTGAGACTTGAAGTGTGTAACCAGAGCCACATTTCCCTAATGGGATTCTATGAAACACTACTATTCTGAAAGATGTTACTAGATGTTCTGGGACCAACAAAAATCCAGAAGTCAAATAGATATGAGAGGGGTACCATATTAATCGATGTTAAATAGATTTCTCATATAAAATACTTCTCAGGGCATTCAGAAAACGAAGTATATAGTGTATCCGTAAGAGGAGCGTATACTTGACACTACTTTCCAAAGTTATTTAATCAACTTTGTTCATAAAATAGTTATTAACGTAATATGACCTAATTTCAAAGATATGCCAAAGCTGGCTAAAACCAGCTTGGATGAGCCAATTGTTAACTATCTCTTCCTAAATTCCGTTTTTAAGAGACATCATTTTCTTGCTTGAAATCAGCTATGGCAGAAGTATTTGCATCATAGAAATCATCAGATCAGAGCCTTTTTTTCCTTTTTTTCAGAACTGGTTGTTAAACATTTACTGGCACACCATTATCTAATTTCTTCTCTCACTCCATCTCTGTAGGTAAGTTATGACCACTAACAGGTCAATAGGTTCAGAAGTTTTCTATTTATCAACCTGTCTAAAATACAAAACTTTTTAAATCAATTATGAAGACTAGACATAAAAGAGATAGGCAGCCATGGAAAATAATAGACACTCCATTTTTTCTTTAAAGTTTTTATATCAGGAAGTAGTATAGTTTATCTGTCTGCTTCTCTAATTTAGCTGAGTAAACATCTATGTATATATTCCTTTATACTTTTTCTAACAAAATATTTATATAGTCTGATATATAATTGTCTAATCATTTCTGAGTGCCTGACAACAAATTTCTGAAAATTGCCAGACAGTTTTTAAATGTGTCTCTTAGACTTGCTTCATTATCATCCAATTTTTATAAAACTGAGACAAGGTATCATGAAGTAATTTATACTTTTGTATTGAATATCATTTAATTTCAGGCATTTTATCAGTCGTATTAACCCACTTGATCTCTTGAGTGAGATTATTAGGAGGAAACAAAAATGCAAAATCTATGAGTAGAGATATTGAAATACACGTTTTTGACAGACAAGCCACTTAGTTCCCATTTGATATTTTACCTGTTAAATTACTGTGAGTAGGTTATAGCTGAAATCTTTAAATATTGGGTGGATTACAAGTATAGATATTTGGTTAAATAATATATGACTTAGAATCATAAATTGATTAGTCTTTGGCTTTATTGCTTGAAGAATGGGTTCTACGGTAACAGGTTTTGAAGGGTTTCTGGGATCTATTTTGTGACAATAAGTAGGATGATTTATAGTATGGTTCTAATTTACCTTTCCAATCACATGCACCCAAAACACTATGCACTTCAGCTTATATGGCTCTCAAATTAGTTAATTAATCTGAGTGTCTATTTTGGGGCCACGTATTATGCTATTCATTGGAAATCCAAACATGATTAATACATGGTCTCTGCCCCTCTGGAGCCCACAATCAAGTATGAAAAGAAAGCAACTAAAATGTGCTGGTATCATGAGGGAAAACCATCTGAATATAACTCTGTCTACTTTAGATCTAACATGCATCTATATCATGAATGCCAAGAATTCTACGAATTTAATCCCAGCATCTCATAGACTTTCTATATTCTACTCTCATCACATAATATGTGTCACAGAGAGCTTCATATTCACAAATATAATTATAAACAGTACACTCAAGATGGCCAGGACATGATTCTTAATATATAACCAAGTAAAGAGTAAGTGGAAACAGATAAATTACAGTAACTAGCTGTACATTCTATTTATAAAAACTAGGAAGTAGTATATACAAAGTCAAGATGCTCAGAGAATATTCTGCCATTATCATAAGATAAACATCATTATCATAAGATATCAGACATTCAACTCAGGCAATATTGTGTGTGTGTGTGTGTGTGTGTGTGTGTGTGTGTGTGTGTATGAAAAGAAATATGTGTTGAACACTCATTGAATAAGATATTTCTTGTAGTTGAAAAAAATCATTTGAACATACTAATATCATGCTTCTGAGAAATCGAAAGCTAATAGAAAGTTCTCAAAGGTTTTACTTTGTTATCGTATCAACCATATTGGACATAATACACAATTTTAGCATTGGAAAATTCTCTTCCCTATGCCACATAATATGGAACTCTTTTCTCCTTCAAATATACTTCACAATTGTGAAAACATATTAATGCAAAATATTTACACATGAAAGGTTTCCAAGTGACTTATTTAATATAAGGTATTTAATGAAAATACTTTTGATTTTTGATAGATAATTTATTAGCACTATTTATAAAGTTATAAGCACTATTATCTTTTAATTTTAGAAGGAAAAATTGTCCTTTTATATGTTTTTTAAGAAGCTGTCTTGCTTTTTTATAACAAAAAAGTTATTTTTTAAAAATTTCTATCTATAGAATTTAATTCATCTTTCCGGAGCTAGCTCAACTCTCCTCCCTTTTGTAAGTTTTTCCCTTCTTTCTGGAACATCTTCACTTCCCACCTTTCCCTCCTTTTTATCCACTCACGTTCTCTTTCCTTCTGTTCCCTTTATATTTTTGCTGAGGCAAAAAAAGAAAAATAGATGGCAATGGGAACCTTCTAAAATACATGCAAGTAGCACAGGGAGATCAGCTCGGTGCTTTGTGACCACCTAGAGAGGTGGGATAGGGAGGGTGGGAGGGAGGGAGATGCAAGAGGGAAGAGATATGGGGACATATGTATATGTATAACTGATTTACTTTGTTATAAAGCAGAAACTGACACACCATTGTAAAGCAATTATACTCTGATAAAGATGTTAAAAAAATAATAAAATAAAATGAAGTAATAAAATAAAATAAAAATACATGCAGGAATCTTCACACTCCAAAGCTGTAGTAATTGAGTATAAAACTCAGCTCTGAACTTTCAGTCACTTTTTAAAAAATGTTTTGTCTCTATCTTAAAAATGCAAAATAAAATAACCTCTCACCCTTCTGAAAGGGGAGATGAACTTCCTGCTCTTGTCCATTCTTTGATCTGAGGCATGAGGGGTACATGTGTTTATTATAAGCCGTGTTTAGGCTCCATTACTGCCTTGCTTTCCAAAAAGTAGTGTTTGTTATTACTAACATAAGATCACCAAAAGCAATTTCCCTTAATTAGCATGTCACAGACTTCATATTTTCATTGAACATCAAAACCATTCTACTTAGCTATTGTATGTGTGTGTATGTGTTAACCCCCAGATGTTAGCATGTGTTGAAACAGGCATCTTTCAATACCTTGTTTTTACAGATGGCTGCCAACTATTGTGCTTGCTATATTACTTTGTGTTCCCTTTGGTATTTTTTTTTTCTCAAAGACATGATAGAATCCCTAATATGCCCAACAGACTGCTCAGATTTGTGTTAATTAAAAAGAGACTTTCTTTAAATATATGTTTTTCTTTAAGGGCCATATTCATGGACCTAAACTATGTTCCTAATTTATATTTATTATAATACTGAGTATTATTTATAATAATTAATAATAGTAATTTGTTTCTCTCCAAGGGTAACATTTCTATATGATGATTCTGTTGCTATATATTTATGTATATATCTCCTATATTATGCTATATATATATATACCTATATTTATATCTATGAAGGCATACAGATCTATATTCAATTTTGTATCAGGTAAGCTGTCAACTTTAAGATTACTTCAAATCACCAGGGGATATTGTTAATATTCAGATTCTGATTCAGGTGTCTGGAATGGAGTCTGAGATTTTGCATTTCTAATAAGACCCCAAGGGTGACAATGCTGCTGGCCTGTGGAACACAGTGTCAAGGAGTTAGAGAACTCCTAAAAAGGACTTCAAGCTTTGACTTTGACCCTGATTCTGATCTTAACCTAGATACTTAATCCTTTTGATCTTGTTCCTTATTTATAAAATTGGTGGAATCTTGTTTCTCCTGCCTTTTCATGGACTTGTTCTGTGGTTCAAATTAAATTAATTTAAAGAGTGCTTTATAACAAAAGAGCACAGGAAGAGGTAATACAGACAGATATTTCCTCTTATCCTTTGAATATTATACTGTAAACAAATGACCTAATTTCTGTTGTTGTCTGCCCATTTGGATTGAAATGATGGACCTAGTTTTAAGGTTATCTTCTAATACTTCCTTGTTCTCATATATTCTTCTCTTTTTGTTCATTTAGTCATGTATTAATCCAACAGATATTTATTGAGTAGCTACTGTGTACCGTGCATTGTGCCAGCTTCTGAACATAACAATTGACTCCTTCCACTTCTACTTTTCTTCATTCTCTCAAATAATTTTTTTTACTGATTTCAGTCTATGGTTTATTTTTCTCTTATTCTTTGTCCCTTCAATAGAGTGCTGGGATCATTAATCTGAAGGTTATTTTTTTTTCTCTTTGAATAAATTTTATCCAGTTCCACAAATATTTGTTAATTCTCCACTATGTGGCAGATTCTCTGCAAAAGGCATATAAAATTGAAGAATTTACAGAAGGGACAGTCCCTTATCAAATCATTTGTATTCTACTTGGGGAATGGAATATTTAACAATTCCTTAAATAACTATATTACAAGGCAGGATGTTACTAGTGTCATCAGACTTTGAAGAATGCTATGTGAAAGGAGAAAAATCAGAGCTGGCTTGAGGGCTTTGCAAAGTCTTCTTAAAGATGGCTAAATTGTGACAGAAAGAAATGAGAGATAGAAGAGGGTAGATATTAAAGATGGAGCAAATCGTACCTTCTCCCTCTTTGCTATTGTTCGTGTTGAATGACTTAAATAATCTGGCAAGGGTAAAAAGATCTTAAAATATTTGTTCAGGTATGTATGAGGTAAAGCTGGAAATTCTCATAGAACTCACACTGTGATGGCCTTGAACGACAGCTACCAGAGTCTGAAATGGTTTGGGGGTTGTTAAGGAATCTTTGAAAGTTAATGTTACTGTTGGCTTTCCTGCCACTCATTCGAAGTCAACCTTTAATTCAGTGTGTGGAATTTAAACACAAATCAACTGTATGAACTCAGTTCATATAGAGCAGATTGGCAACCTCCTGGTAATCTTTTGCGAGTTTTCAGCAGACCAGCATGGCATCATGGGCATGGTGTAATGGACTGTGTGAGGACACCTGGCTGCTAGGTAAGCCCTGTTCACTAACTTGCTAGTCTGTTGACCTTAGAGAAGGAATTCACTTCTGTGAGTCTTAGGCTCTTTTTCTTAATGATTGAAATAATAAACTCCGCTTATTTTCGGAGGCCATGGTGAGAGATAAATATGGTAAATAAACTTGAAAACATAAACTTTGAAAGTATAAAGCTCTGTACAAATATAAGCATTCCCCCTTGAATTTTTTCTGTTCCTTCCTATCCCTCTTTGGGTTGAGGTATTGGAGGAAGTGATCCTTTCTTCCTCCTTTAAATGAAATACCATCTTTTTACTCCATCGTTTTAGGACTCACTCTGCGCTTTTTGAGAACACATCTAACAATTGACTTGTTTTACCTGTTCTTTTTTAAAACCCTAAAATCATCCACAAAGCTGCTCTTTCTCTTTTATCCTGTAATGAGTTTTTATTTATGTGCAGACTATACTAATTGCATTATTATTCTGACCTTAGTTTTTATATCACCTCTTGATATATCCACCACTGACTGGCCACAGCACCCCCCATGGGGTCACTCATCATCCTCCTTGATTTGCTTTATGGTACTTTTCATTACCTTAACTTACTTTCTTCTTGTATTTACTTATATATTGTATGTCTCTTGAGTCAATAAGATTTTATTAGTTCATTATGTGACATGACAGTGTGATATGAACTGGTGATAGGAACATAGAATCTGAACCAATGTGTATGTCCTTAAGGAGACAGACAGTAATAAATATTGATAATAATATCTATATTTGTGTATAAATATCAGGTGTTTAAAAAGAAGAATGTGCTACAAAGAATAGAGCAAGCTGAAGGATTAAACAGGAAAAGTTGTTATGCCATTCTGTGTTACACAGATACTCAGGGCAGGGTCCCGATTAGGTGCTACTTATTCAACGACCAGAAGGAAGTAAGGGAGCGAGACAAGAACACACGTAGGCAAAAAGGGTTCCAAGCAGTGAGAAGTGAAAGTGTTTTTTTTGTCTCTCTCTCACTCTTCCTTTTTTTCCTTCCTTCCTCCCTCCCTCCCTTCCTCCCTCCCTCTTTCTTTCCTCCCTCTTTTCTTCCTCTTCCTGCTACTTTTCTCTTCCTTCTTCTTCATTTCTTCCCTGCTTACTTTTATGTCTGCCTTCCTTCCTCTTTCTCCTCCTTCCTTTCTTCCTTGCTTGCTTTTCTTCTTTCCTTCCTCCCTTCCTTCATCTGCCCTGCCCTCCTTCATTGTTTTCTTTCTTTCTCTCCTTCCTTCTTTCTTTCCCTTTCTTTTATAACATTATAACTATGTATTTGTTGTTTATAAATAAAGTTGTTGAGAAACATTTACCAGCACGTCTCTGAGGAGCCATTTGAAGATCATTGCAGCAGTCCCAGTGAGAGATGATGGTGGCTTAGACCAGGGTGGTAGTGAAGGAAGACATAGGAAGTGGTCAGGTTCTGGAAACAATCTTCAAAGGAAGCACTGACAAACAGCTTTGCTGAATGATTGAGAAAATGGTTGAGAAAATGATGCACCAAGGGTGCCTTCTGGGTTTTTAACCTAAGTAATCAGAAGTATAGCTGCCATGGATTGAAATGGAAATGGCTTCAAGAAGAACAGTTTTGGGAGTGAGTGTGAATAATTTGGTTTTGCGCACATAAAGATTGAGATGTTTATTAGGTCCATCCAAATGGAGGTGTCTTGTAGAAAGTTGGATATTTGAGTCTGACACTCAGGAAAGGAGTCTGGATTAGAGATATCAATTTGAGTATTATCTGTAAAGAGAATGGTATCCCCCCGTTCTTCATAATCTAAATGGGGACTATTTGCATATCAGTTTTTCAAGGTTTTCATGCAGAGTAGAAAAGCCATGTCATTACATAGCTATTGCATCTTTTTGAGACTGCTGAGTCAGATGTTCTCTTGATACATTTGTTTTATACTATAATGTCAGCAACTAAGTAAAATTTGCTATGAATTGATTGAAGCCCTATTTGCTTTTTTCCCAATTCAATTTCATACTTATGCTTCTTGCTTCTTAGAACTGATCAACTACAGTCATCACTTCTCAAAATCTGGTTCCAGGACTCAGAACTGCCTGCATCAGAATTAAATGGCTCTATTTTAAAATGTAGAATCCTGCACTCAAATACTACGTCATATTAGTCCAGCGGCCTAGGAATCTGCATTGTTATTAGCATGCAGATGAAGATTTAGCCACTCCTGCTATAGTGTGTAAATAAAATATAGTATCTTTTTAATCTTTTTTTAGACTCTCCCACTGCAAAAATTTTTTTAATGATTTTTTATATTTGTATAGTTAAACCTGCCCACTCATATTCTAGGTTGCTTAGATTAGAATAGAATTGATTTCAATCATAAAGATTAAATCATTAGTTAAGCAACTTAATAACAAAACTAAATTTAATCATTCCTTCTTTTTTCTTTCAAAAAGTGTAATTTTAGGATATACTGCAGCTTTAGGATATACTATTCAGACAAAAACTTGGTTTCAATGGTAGATATTGAATTGCTGTGGTAATTTTAAAGGGTTGTTAAATATTTCTGATCCTCCCTTGTTCTGGGCACATAACAGAATTGTATTGCATTTCCTAAACCCCTTGTGATTTAAGTGTGCACAGAAAGGAGTAGAGGCCAATAAGTATTATACTTAGTGCCAGAACATTTAATAGCCAGTGTTCCTTTATCCTTCTCGTATCTTTCCCTGTACTTGAGATGGAGGCTGCCCTGTTATCCTACTTACTTGAGTTACTACAATTAGTAGAAGCTCATCTGCTAACCTGCAATAACACAGTGTGAATGGGAAATGCAACTTTGCAATTTTAAGCCACTAGGATGGGGATTGATTACTGCAGCACAATCTACTTTCTCTAGCAGAACTGAGTTACTTGGGCATGAGTTATCTCCCATTCAATAGGCTGATATTGTGAATTGACTTAAGCTAATTTATTCTTCAACAACTGTCAGGGATTTTTGCCAGTATACATCTCTTCTCTTATAACTATGATACCAGAGAGTTTATTTAAAAAACAAACAAAAACCAAAGTAAGTTACAAACCAATTTCTGCAAATGTACACATTTTTATCAACAGTCAGGTACAAAATCCATCAAACAGCCCGTTCCAATAATCTGGGGGTGGTTTCCCCTTGTCCTTTTCAGCATGTCATCCAGCACACAGTAGGAAAAGTTCGCTGATGCACGACACAACATATTCTGGTGTCAGGAGAATGAGCCTTGTAGTAGTACCAGGTGAAGGAGTCACCTTCTAAGTTAAGGGATGGGTAACAAATTAAATAGGATTCTAAATCTAGGGTGTCAAAGATTTTAGCCTCTTGGCCTTATACTGGCACTTTTATACTTTGCTCACAATGAGGAGATGATTACCCAGTTCTAGCCAGTCATACATCTTGATCACCATTGTCTCACCAGTGAAAAATTGTCAAAACTCTCCGTAAATCACCAACCCCCCATGTATAATTTCACAGAGCAATATTTGGAAATTCCAAGCATTTGTCACAGTTACCCCTGGAGTGCAAACTATAGATTAGACACTTTAAATCTTAACCAACTTGAGAGTGATTCCCTAACTAGAATTCTTCAAATCTTAACTAATTTTTCTAGTTTGTAAATTAAAGGCAAACTAATGTATTTCATAGCATACTTACTGGAGCATTTTAAAGTAAATTACAGGCACCAATAGAATTAATTATGGATTTTAGTTTTTCCCCCCATGTTCTACTAAGAGTACAAAAAGCATAAAACTAACCAGAAGCGTACAGTATTTTACTTAACAAATGTAAATCTATTAGTACATGATTTTTAATAGTTTACGTTAGACTTTCCCAATATTTTTGTTATTCATCTTGGTTCCAAACAGATTAAGAATTATTTGTAGTTATTTAAATGAAAAATATATAATTAAACTGTTTACATATTGTGTAGAGTTTTTTAAACAAAAAATAGACTACATTGACTTAATATGAAAATCTTGAAATATTGGGTTATAAATTTAGATTCTGCTGCCTTCTTTCTGCATGCTCATGGTCTGGAAAGGAGACTAGCCTCCTTAATGTTTTAGTTTCCAAATATTTTGCCAACTATGAATGAACTAGGTCAAAGGTGGAAAGCATTCTTTCTACAGCCTACATGAATATTCTGCTGTTTGAAAAACTGGACTAGCCCATCAATCATGTTAATACTGTAGATTCTCACAGAGTTGAAATATAGCCTGTAAAACCTTATCTTATGTAAGCATATGTTTTCCAAAATCTTCAGCTCATTTCAAATTATTTTAGTTACTGCTATGGATAAATAATTTCTGGATGCCTAGGACAGCAAATAATATTGGTAAGAAAATTAATTGTAAATAGAACATATAAAATGACTTATTTTAAAACACTTCTAAAAAACTTAGAATAGTTTTAAATATTAAACTTTTAGACATTAGACTTATTTTTGATGATATATTTTAATATTAACATTTAAAAATAAAACTGTATTTAAAATGTAGCATTCTACTAATAACCCCTGTGATTCAAAAAAACATTTTTAGTATAGAATTAGAAATATTAAACAAGTTAATTGGTGGTGTTTTGCAGGTTCACCCATATGACAATCTTTTGTCTCTAAAATATTTGTGGTATTTTGGAAACAACTATAACAATAAAAATAGCAAGAGCACAATTTGACTTCAAAGTCAATTTATGTAAACTTAACTTTGGCTGGACCTGTTTAATATTTTTGCTAACTTTAATCCCTGTGAATTTTGATGTTTGGAAGTTGTACATTTCCAAATTTATTTATTTAATAAAAAACATTTTAATGATTAATGTTTAAACATTATTTAACATTGTGGGTATATCCAGATGAGCTAAAGCACACTTTGACTGCACACTATTGAATGTTATAGTTTCTGTATTGAAATATGTAAAGACATTCACAAACTAGTACCTAGGAAGACATGCATTTAAGCAGACCTACAATGAATTGGATTGATTATTCCTAGCAACGTACTTTATTGATATTATTGATATTGTTATTGTGCAGTAATTTTTATGGAATCCAAGAGGATGACTGCTTTTCTATAGGGAAGGTGGTTCCAGTTGACAGCATGTAAACTGCAATATTTAAATTTTTTAAACTCCCATTTATAAAAAGACATTTTGGCTTTAAGATTTTTTTAAATAAGTGTAAATTGAACACTTCGTATGTTAGTTCAGGGAAATTTTTTAAATTTCAGTTTTGTTGAGGTATAATTGACATAAAATTATAAGATATTTAAGATATACATCATGATGATTTGATATGTGTATACACTGTAGGATTTCCCCATCTAGTTGATAAACACATCCATCTCCTCACATATTTATCTCATATTTATTTATTTATTTTTTGGTGAGAACATTTAAATTGTGCTATCTTAGCAAAGTTCATGGGAAGTTTTAATGATGACCATATCCTCCTTTATTCATCTTCCTTTCAGGTTATTGATCATTAAAATGCCATTGTAAAGGGATGACTCAGAAATAACAGTAAGTTGAAAGACATATCATTTTAATATTGTACTATAACATATCATACCATATGTGATGACTTTTTTCCTTCTAATTTTGTACACTAGTGTAGGGCATAGAATGTGACAAGAACCCCTAGACCTTAAAGTATATTTTTCTGTGAAGCCAAAATATTTTTTAACTAAACTCTGCTGGTCAGTAATTTTTGGATTTGGCAAGTTTCAGTGCAGTCCTGTTTTTGAGAAAAGTCAACAAAAGTATTTCCCTTCTAATTCAATATTCTTTTTTCCCTTAAACAGTTTTTCCTTTTGGTGCAAATACTTATGAACTCAGTATTTTGACAGTAACAATAATATATTCTGTTTTGTATTTTTTTTCTTTTTGCTGTACTGAAAGTAATGTTTATGCTGGATTTAAACTTTTGTCAGACAGATCTACTTATTAAACCAAATGAAATAGGTATGATAAGAACGCTTTCTTCGTTTTATTGAATTACATGAGCCTTGTTAGTAATACACTTACATCTAATATTTATATATTACCATTGCTGTTTCAAGCTATGAATCTTAATGTTTCATGTTTTAATAAACTATTTTGATCAGCCACATATTTTCTTCTGAAATGGACATACATCATATGCAATGGACTGGAGGAATTATTTTGCCTTTTCTCATGATTCATTAGAATAAATAAAAATTTCTGTTCTGGAAGAATTATCAACCAATACTTTAATGAAGTGCTATTTTAATGCAACAGATTTACTTCCTCTCCTGACATTAAGATATACTTTTTTGCTTATAACATTTACTACCCAAAGATAGCTGATACAAAAAAATACTGAATAAAGATAGCCTCAGGAATAAAACACAGGAAAATAATGTTAAATTAAAAACGACTTGTGAATTAAAATATACATATATGTGTGTATTCACATACAAATACACACGCATAGAGATATATAATAATATATCATCATATATTTACAGGTATGTAATTATATATTATGTAAGTATATAATAATATATAATTGATTTAAATAAATTATATAAGTATATATAAGTAAATTATGTAAGTATATATAAATATTTAAATCTATATAATTATACAGATAGATAATTGTAAAAGCAATATGTAGTAAAACTCAAAACAGATTCATGTAAGAGAAAGTTGCTAACCCTTTCCACTTCTCGGTCTCCCTCCTGTCCCTGGGGTAGCCAATGCCAAAGCTGGTGTGTGTTCCTCTACCTCACTCCTGTGAGCTTCCCCACACTCAGAAAGCACAGATGCACATTTTTATGTCTTTTTTATCAGAAAGGTTTATTATTTCTTTTATTGTTTGTTTTTATAAACAAACTACCAAGAACATTGCTCTTTAGCTTGTTTTTTCAAAGTTGTCCCTTTAAGTTAATATATGTAATATTCCATATTATGGTGCACTAACTTTTAGTTAAAGAAAATAAAAATCTGGATGTTTAGTGTCCTCCTTCTATCACAGCCCTAGATTAGAAGGCATAGATACTGCCATAAATGGCAAATCTCACTGATATTTTAACTCCAAAACAGATAGCCAAATGAAAATGACTTGAGGCCTATATTAGAGCAGGATATCAAGATTTAAGAAGCGAATAGTTATTCAGTAAACAATGAGTTCTTGAACTGATGTATTGTACATGTGATCTGGTGTTATCCATCTCCAACAATATATGATCCCCAAAGCAGAATACATGCTGCTTTGCTATGATGTAATGGTTGCATTCTTCAGACACTACATTTGATGAAAAAAAAAAAAATCACAATATAAAACCATGTTTCAGTAGAAAGAAATGAGTTAGGGAATGGATTTGCTAATTTTACTAACTTCCATCGGTGGTTTAAATTCAGGATTCTCTTTATATCAAGATTAGGCATAATGAAGAGAGCAAAAATAAATTAAGCCATGGACTTATATAAATGAACATAAATTTAAAAAAACATAATAATATCTGAGAGTAAATAACTTTACTTATATAAAACACAATTAGCAATTTTGTTTAGAATGGCACAGGTCATCAGAAAGCTATATATATATATCATATAAAATATCATAATACATGTCATGTATATTCATCATTTTTATACATTACATATCTGCTGATGATACTGATGTTATACTGATGTTATGTCTATTATATACTTATTTATTTTTATATATTATACTGATATAGTATACTCACCATGCTGATAGGTGCATCTGACTTTGCCCCCTTAAATTTTGTGTAGAAAAGATATTTTTATTTTACAAAATTTAAATACTAACACAACAGCATTACAAAGCTAGAATGTGCATTTAAGAAGTTTCTTAACTAACAAGTTTTTAAAAGTCTCTACGTAAGGGTGTGTTGTGTGTGTGAGTGTGTGTTCATCATTGAGCCTAGATTTGGAGCTAACAGTGTGGGTCAGGCAGTTTAAGCCCAGCCGACTGTGAAGAGAAACTTGATAAGAGTGATTCAATTCAATCCATCAATGTTTACTGAGCACTTACTATGCACTAGGTAATCTTCTAAATGGTAGAGTTACAGTAGTGAACACAAGTTCAGGCAAGCATAGCTTTTACGTTCTAGTGGTAGTGATGGGGCAGAAGGGGGGCAGGCATTAAACCAACAACCAAATAAAAAAAATGTTATACTGTTTTTGATAGTGTCAAATAATGGGAAGAAAAATAAAGTTGGGTGGGAGGTCAGGGAGAGGATATCTTCTATTTTAGGTTGGGGAAGGCTTTTCTGAGTTGGTAGCATCTGAGGAGAGACTTGAAAAAGTGACGGAGTACGCTTACCATAAGTTTTCTGGGAAACAGCATCTCAGGCAGAGGGAAGAGTCAGAATTAAGTTCCCAAGGAAAGAGGATTGTTTTTGGAGAGCACTGTCTCCAAGGAGAGAGCACATATTTGAGCAATACCAATGAGGCCAATGGGATGGGGCAAAGTCTTGTAAGCTCTTGTTGGCTATGTTAAGAATATTGGGGTTTTCTTCTAGTCAAATGGGAAGCTGTTTTGATCAGAGATGTGAATTGACTTACATTTTTAAGAGTGTGCTTTGCTCTGTGAAGAATAGCCTGAGCGAAGGGTGGGAAATCATTTAAACACTTACAGTACTTCGAAAGAGTGGACTTATATCCACTTGGTGCTTTTAAACAGAATGATCTGAATACCATAATGTTTGATTTACACTGTATTTCGTATTCATAATAGAATAGAATAATATTTGTAAAATCTTTAAAACAATATTGGCATACAGTAAGTTCTATGTAAATACTCTTATCTTCATCCTCTTTGTCATGATCATCATTACTGGCATGATCAAAAGGCATAATAGATGCCCTTAGGGAAAATGATAGTTCCCTCCAATGTTTTTACAAGTATGACCCTCTATTCCTCACTAGAATCAAACAGAAAGGATTTTGGGGTGTACTATACCACACAGAATTGTTTAAGAATAATATGTATAACATCCAATACTTTATATTCATTTTGAATTTACCTCGTAAATTATAACTAAAACCTCATTTTTTAAAATAACAGCTAAAATAAACCTGCTTGCATTATTTCTATTTACATTTTAAAAATTAAGTCTTAAACTTTTATGAAAATATCATCTGAAAACCTAAATATGTACATTCATTCTAAGCTGACTTTTTTGAGCACCAGTTAATTCTTAGATATGACTGTCTTCTGTGTATTGATGTTTTGTATAATTTTTTTCACTACTTGGCCTAAATTGATATAGATGACACACATACATACACAACCTGCATAACATTAGCTGTACACGTTAAAATCCAAGGCTTAGTATGTGGAGAGAAGCATAGTATCAAAAATAATATTTTTGTTTCTTCTTCAACTTATTAGTTCTTTAGTTTCCTGAGGACTGCTTTTTAACAAAGGGTACACAAATCTGTTTTGTGTGGTTTTTAAATTTTTGGTGCGTAATTTTTTTGTTTTGTTCTTTGGGTGGGCTTTGTTTGTTTGTTTGTTTTAGACTGGAAACATGATGAATAGTGCTAATTTTAACTTGAGTTTCAAACACTCACTGAGTGATATTTTAAGACCTACACCTTTGATATGGTAACAAAATAAACAAACAAAACAGGCCAATAAGCCAAATGGAGAAATGCTGGTACAGATAAAATGTTTTAGTTTTCTGATCTAGGTCTGGCAACCCAATTTATATACTTTAGAAACATAGGTATATTTACCTATCCTGGTGTGTAAATAAACTGGATAATTGCAATATAGTCCACATTTTGTACATTAAACTAGAAGAAAAAAACATGGAACATATAAAATCATAAAAGATATTAGTAATGCTCAGAAATATAAACTAACGCTAGGAGTATGTCTTTTAGTAAACATTTCCGATTTAATGATATATAAATTTGCATACCTAAGGCCAGATCTGAAATAGTCTAATGGTGAAATTCAATCTGGTTTCAGCTAACTTACATATGATTAACTAATAAAAGTTGACACTGAGCTCACTTTGTATTTTAACTATAAAACGTATGTTGCAAAAGTTAGTGTGACATATGTCAAACCCCTCAAAATATATGTATCAATATTTACATAGTATTCCTTTATAAATCTTTATGGAATGATCTTGAAATTAAATTACTGGTCTTTAGAAAGTTAGTAGGACAATATCTAAACAGAGTTGAGATCTCAGACATAAAAACATAAGTTCTGATCTATTTGCCTTTGGCCTAGCACCAAAGTACCTTCTGAAAGAGTCACCATAGAAAGCTGTTTGTGTGTCTTTTCATCCTGCTACCAAGTAAGCATACATAGCTCAGTTGATGTCTAGAAGCTGTTAGATTGTGCAAGCAAAGACAAGGGTTCTGCTTTTCTTGCTAACAGTATAAGTTGCCATTGTTTAACCTCTAGATCTGGCCCTGGAAGAGAGTTTGGTCATCAGTACTCAATCTGGGGGGAAAAAAGGGCAGAGTAGTGGTGGGAGAGGGATATACAGAGAAAGAAGGCAAAGGCTCAAGTGAGCGCCAGCTGCAAGAAAAGAATTAGCCTCTGTGACAGGAAGCATCAGATCCTGAGCACCCATCTTGGGCTGTGTGTACATCCAGTGTTTAAATAGAAGATTTTTTTTCATACTACATAGTACCTAAATGGGAACCAACTATAGTAGTCTGGATGACCAAAGGAACCAAATTTAAAAAGAAAAATTAAAAATCCTGCCTTTGTAAGACTCTTATGGAGATCCCAGTTTGGTCTTCAAACAGGCCCGTTCCTCAGGAATTTTCAAGGATATATCTGACTAGTCTTGTTTTTCACTATGTGGGGTTGCGTAAAACCTAACTAACTCCCAGTAGATGCAGCTTCACTCTGTGAGGAAGCAAGGAAGCAATCTAGAGCAGGGCTCTATGCAAAGTGCGCCACTGGGCAGGCCCTTTGCCTATCAGAACTGTCTAATACTAATCAGAAAACATATAAGAATTGACAGTAAGCATTAGAAATTTTTATAAAGATTTGACAGAAGTATTTTGTGTCTGTTGACTCAAATAATAGCATATGCATGTTTTAATGTTTTATAATTTAATTTTCCCAGATACTCATTTTATTGTCCATGACTATTTGGGAAAAACAGCTGTCTGGCTCTTCACCACAGTTACTTAGAGAAGCACTGGGCTAGCACTTGCAGTTTAACACAGATCATTACAGGACAAGTCTGAAGAATAGTAAGATCTGTTGTATATCTACTTCCTTGAAGCATCAGGACTAAAATGAGGCTGCATAATTGTATCCCCAAAGGACTTTATCTTTTTTTTTTTGAAGTTTAGAATTTTATTTATTTTTTTATACAGCAGGTTCTTATTAATTATCCATTTTATACATATTAGGGACTTTATATTTTGATTAATGAAATCCTTCCTTTCCTTAAGATAATTGTTAAATATTTATGTGAAAACATTCTGAATGCAAGAAGTCATATTTAAACACTAAATAAAATGCCAATAGAATTGCATTTATAAAATCCTATTATCATTTTAGTATAAACCCATTTTTTCTCCTTGCTGTTATTGTTTCACTTCATAATATGGTATTTGCATATGATGTTCTTCAAATATTCAGTAGCAAAAAACTTAGTAAAATATGAATCTATCAACCCAATATGTGATTTCTCATGAAAATCTTGAATTTCTGCATTTAAAAATTATACACACATAGTCTTTGATAGAGAAAAAAATAGATCAAAACTCCTTAAAAACTAGAAGAGTAAAATGAGTTATTGACAGTTATGCTAACAAAGTATCTTATTTTAGCAACCACCTGTCTATTTTCAAACACTTAGCTGTAGAAATCATTCATAATAGCTGATTCTTATAGCTGGGGTAAGAGTTATGCAAACAAGACTGCTTTTAATCTTGAAAAACAAACATAACGAAATTTAAACATAGACATCAATAGAGAAAAGTATTCTCAAATTTGTCACTAAGTCATTGCTCCCTATATTAAGCCCAGCAATGCCCGAAACCCTAACACAAAGAGTCACTGTCTGCTGTGCGTGTGGCAAGCTTGCAGTCGCTTTATACAATGTATTATTAAGTTGCCGTTGCTGCCACCTAGTGGGAAGAAATAGTACCTGTCATGTGTAAATCCTAAAGTTCTAGGAGGAAAGGGAAGGCCACTGTTTGTGATTTGTCTATATCCTAAGAAGTAAAATAGCAACCTGGAAGACACAGTCTCATGGATATTGAAACATAATAGACTCCTATTCACTGAATAAGTTAAAGAGGTTTGTGGGGAGAAAAAATGGTGGGTAGGGACGCATGCATCTGTAAGATTCATTTTGGAACCAAAATTAAATATAAAATGTTATTTCTCACTGAATGCAGTGAGGTCATCTGAACCAAGGCATTTTTATTACTTGTACACTTATTTTAATTTTACCTATTGAAATGTGAATTAATTGCATATGCTCATTAAGTCTTGAAAATGAATACAGTTGAGATTTGCTCTTCTCAAACTTTAAGGTACATACCAAAGCATCTGGGAATCTTGTTACAACGCAGATTCAGACTCTGTTGGCCTGGGGGTAGGGCCTGAAATTCTGCGTTTCTAACAGCCCTCAGGTGATGCCCACCTTGCTGTTTACGATCAGGCTATACTTTGAGCAGTGATAGCCATTGAGTAGTTTCTCAAAGGGGAAGAGTTCAGAAATGAAGCAAGTTCCCCACAGAGTATACTTCACTGTGTATTATCTTGTTACAATGTAGTAGAGCAGCTCATTCAACAACCTAAAGAGTCAAATTGCCAGATTCATTTCTTGACATTGTTGCTTACCTACTATGTATGTAACCTTGGGCGAGACACATCTCTAAGCCTCCATTCACCATCTGTAAAATAAAAAGCATTCATACTAGCACCCCATGGTGCTCATAAGGAATAAATGAGCTAAAAAATAATCTCATAATGAGCCATATGAAATTGCCATTTTTATAGATAAAAAACAAGCATCCGACAATTTTATACAGTTAACACCAAATATTGCTTAACTATTTTATGTATAGTAGTTTGTATCTATTAATCCTATAATCTCCCATCCCCCTGTGGTAACAATAAGTTTGTTTTCTACATATGTGAGTCTGTTTCTGTTTTGAATATAGATGGATAAACAATAAGGATCTACTGTATAGCACAAGGAATTATATTCAGTATCATGTAATAACCTATAATGGAATATAATCTGCAAAAAAAAAAAAACACCTGAATTACTATGCTGTACTCCTGAAACCTATGCAATATTGTAAATCAACTATACTTCAATTTAAAAAAAAACACAGAAAAACTAAATATATAAATTATGTAACATAATGTCTAGCACCCAGTGGCCAATAAATGTTAGTATCAGCAACAAGTATCAGAGAGTACATTTATAGACACCTGAATATATTCACACCCTAAAAAGTTTAATTCAATAAAAAGAGAATTTTGAAATTTCCGTAAAAGAAGCCTGATATAAATCTGTGAAAGGTGTTATCTTGAGGTTTCATCCAAGGATAAAATAAATTCGTGAATTATTCTGTAAGGAAATCCAGTTGAGTATGGTAAACAGAAAGAATTGTTCTAGATAAAGAAGTATTGGGATTATTTACTTTTGCCTTTTTGTATTACCTGGAGCCAAGCCTAGAATGGAAGGTAATGCATTTATTTTTCAGAGCAGTTTTAGGTTCACAGAAAAATTGAGAGGAAGGTATAGAAAGTTCCCATATGCCCCCGACCCTCACACATGCATAGCCCCCCCATTTTCCATTCCCACATCAGAATGGTACATTTGCTGTTGTGCCTCCATTGCCACATCATTATAAGACAAAGCCCATAGTTTATATTAGTGTTTACTCTTGGTGCCGTGCATTCTCTAGGTTTGGACAAACGTATAATGATCTGAATCCACCATTATAATATCATACAGAATCATTTCACTATCCTAAAAGTCCTCAGTACTCCACCTTAACTCCTTGGAAATCATTGATCTCCATAGTTTTGTCTTTTCCAGAATGTCATATATGTAGTTGGAGTCATACAGTATGCAACCTTTTCAGGTGGGCCTCTTACACAGAGAAATATATATATATATATATATTTTTTTATGGCTTCATAGCTCATTTCTGTTTAGCACTGAATAATAGTCTATTGACTGGATGTACCACAGTTTATTTATCTGGGTAATGTACTTTTATTCAACATCAAATTCATATCATGTGGCACATATACATAAACTGTGAGGACAAAAAGGGCAAAGATTTAATTTAAATGTAATAATATTATAAGCCTATTGTGGGGAAAATAGGCCATGAAAATACCTATTGTTTTCTAAGTTATTAGAGCAAATCATATTTTACGTATTTGAATTCTCTGTCATGTCTTTCTTATGCTATAAATATTTTACATGATTTAATAAGGTATGTTACATTCCTTAGTTGTATGCCAAATTATAATAATATGTGGTAAATAATTCATATTTATAAAGTTTTGCTCCAAAAATAAGAAGATTTTAGCATTGTGATTGGATAAAAGGACAATAACTTCTATCCATTTGGATTGAAAACAGTTCTACTTTCTTTTGAGCAAAGCTAGTGTCATTGCTTATACAAGTAGATATTTCCTAATTTTGACCCTCAGGTTTTAGGATTGCCTGAAGTTTATTTATTTTGGCTTTTATAAAGTATTGTTGGTAAACTTCAGAGAAGCATGTAAAGAATTTAAAAATTTAAAATTTTAAGTTAGAGTCAGATGTTATTAACTTAAATTGATGTTAACAGGTGTTGATTTATATATGCTATCAAGCGAGAGGTAACGTATTTTAATTTTCTTCCTGAAAATTCCCTTTCTCTAAAATTTGAGAATTTGAAATCTTTTCAACCTTTTAATGTATAGAAAAGATGAGTTATAAATCCAGTTTTATAATGAAAATAATTTCTATTACCATGGAGTTTAAAGACTAATGTTCTAAGTTGCAAAGACAGTGGCAAGAAGAATGTAAGCCAGTGTAATCTATTCAGTGTGGACTGCCTAATGCAGTTAAAGAATAAAATTATTAGACTATATTTATTGGATGATGAAATTCAAGTGGATGTTATATAAAAAGATCAGGGGATTACTGAATTCTATTCCCCAAAGATGCAATACCATTTTTCTGTTGTAGAAAAAAAAAAAAAAAGGTTAACATATTCTGGATACAAGAATATGTTACAAGCATACAACATGTTTTCAAAAGAATTGAAAGCAGGAACTTGAACAGGTATTTGTTTACCTATGTTCACAGCAGCATTATTCACAATAGCTAAAATGTGGAAGCAATCCAAATGTTCATTGATGAATGTGTGGAAAAACAAAATGTGTATATGCATATGCTGGATTAGACTTAGAAAGGAATGAAATTCTGATACATACTATAGCACGGAGGATCCTTATTTCCTATGCTAAGTGAAATAAGCCAGACACAGAAGGACAGATATTGTATGATTCCAATTGTATGAGGTATCTAAGATAGTCAAATACATAAATAAAGACAAAGTAGACAGTGGTTACTAGTGGCTGGAGGAATGAGGAAATGGGGAGTTATTGTTTAATGGTTACAGAGTTTCAGTTTGGGATGATGGAAAAGGTCTGGAGATATGCAGTGGTGATGGTTGCACAACAATGTGAATATACTTAATGCCACTGAACTGTATATTTAAAATGTCAAATTCTATAATATTATGTTTATTTTAGCACAATAAAAAAATTCTAGAAAAGGCTATCAAACTCCCAGGCATCATACTGCATAAAAATATTTTTTAGGAACCATACAATTAGGCAAAAAAGAAAAATAATTAATCTGGCCTCATACCTGTACTCCTAAATTTGCATGGGAATTTATGTTTGCCACATCTTAAGTTTTTTTAAAAAGCAAGTGATTTGGTGAATTACTGTTAGGTTTGTCTACAAAAGTCAAGCTTCTTTAGTCTGATAGGATAAAGAATTAGAGTGAATATAATCACACACAAAAAGAAATGTGGAAAGTAAGGTAAGTAAGCATCTATCTGTATCCCCTCAGGTAACGTTAATTAGCACTCAGTGTCTTAGTTTCCTCTTTATAAAATTGGTCATTGTGGGAATTACAGGAGAATTAAAGGTACCTATCATCGTCTTAGACACAGAGTAAGTTCTCAATGATGGGTGGTTATCATTGGTTTTTCTCTGTTGTGATTGTTGTTGTTGCTTGAGCTTTCAAGATGTAAAGTTATAAATTTGATATAAATAACAAAATTTCAACTAAACACTGTTCTATAAATATGTGGAGTATGGAGGCATAAAATTGAGTTTTACAACCATACAAATATGTTAAAATAGATTAGAAACAAGTATAAATGCTAGAGGGTCACACCTTCCCTTTCCCACACCCCCCACTACTATTAGAGAAAGAGAATTAATAATAGTATCACCAAAATAGTCTATACAAGCATTTTCAGCTTACCAAACACTTTCATATGTGACTTCACCTTCACATCAACCCATCCAAAATTCCTAGGACAAAAAGTTTAAAAATCCTAAAACAGAGATTGTGACTGGCAAAGTCACAAAGTAATGACACAAAGTCCAAGTCCAGCCCCTTCCTTCATGCCTTGCTGCATATTGCAGAGTTAGGCATGGATCAAGTATTGGACATCTTACACTTTCATCATATTGGATTCTTAATCCATGTGTTTATTCAAGAAAAAAAAATGGTGACGAAGAATACATTAATCCACAACTTACAGTGTCTTCAGTCAGAAATTCTTGGACATAGGTGCTCAAGTCAATTGAGTCATACATTTTTTCTTAACATCTTTATTGGAGTATAATTGCTTTACAATGTTGTGTTAGTTTCTGCTGTACAACAAAGTGAATCAGCTGAACATATACATATATCCCCATATCTCCTCCCTCTTGAGCCTCCCTCCCACCCTCCCTAACCCACCCCTCTAGGTGGTCACAAAGTACCCAGCTGATCTCCCTGTGCTATGCAGCTGCTTCCCACTAGCTAGCTATTTTACATTTGGTAGTGTACATGTGTCCATGCCACTCTCTCACTTCGTCCAAGCTTACCCTTCCCCCTTCCCATGTCCTCAAGTCCTTTCTCTACATCTGCATCTTTATTCCTGTCCTGCCCCTAGGTTCTTCAGAACCTTTTTTTTTTTTTTTTTTAGATTCCATATATATGTGTTAACATACGGTATTTGTTTTTCTCTTTCTGATTTACCTCACTCTGTATGACAGACTCTAGGTCCATCCACCTTGCTACAAATAACTCAATATCATTTCTTTTTATGGCTTAGTAATATTCCATTGTATATATGTGCCACATCTTTATCCATTCATCTGTCGATGGACACTTAGGTTGCTTCCATGTCCTGGTTACTGTAAATAGAGCTGCAATGACCATTGTGGTACATGACTATTTTTGAATTATGGTTTTCTCAGGGTATATGCCCAGTAGTGGGAATACTGTGTCATATGATAGTTCTATTTTTAGTTTTTTAAGGAACCTCCATACTGTTCTCCATAGTGGCTGTATCAATTTACATTCCTACCAACAATGCAGGAGGGTTCCCTTTTCTCCACACCCTCTCCAGCATTTATTTTTTGTAGGTTTTTTGATGATGGCCATTCTTTTCTTCAGCAGCCTCAGTTTTGACGTTCCTATGGGGCAGATACTCTAAATTTCTGTAGAAATTTAGATAGAATAATTTTTATCCTTAAGTCTTAAAGAGTATCAGTAATAAATCTGGTAGCAGGAGTTGAACTGCATACATCTTACAATGTCACCATGGAGAGACTTAACCATGCTTACACAATTTTTCATACCTCCTTTTTAAATTTTTTCTGTGCACATATATTTTCCTCATACAAATTTGTTTATACAGTCCATTAATTGTCTTCCTATTCCAGTTACCTAAATTTCAGTAGATTTTTTGTTTCTATTTACCAACATTTTGCTTTGTGGAGGTGTATGTAGATATTTACTCTCATGGCTCCTTCTGAAATTATCCATGTTTGGTCAGTGCTCTGAGCTAAAACTCTGATCGTTAGCCTTACTTCACTTTAGAAAACAGATTGGTTTGGTTTTATGTGGAAACGTTGTATAATTGGATTGCTGTGTTAATATAACATTACTACTGAGCAATTGTTTAAGACCACATTTATTGTATAAAAGTTTATTATATTTATTTTCATACTTCTTTACAGGGTTAGAATTATTTTTTTAGTATTGGTGTATAGAGAGCATGCCGTTTGTTTTGTTAATTGCTATATGCCACTTTAAAGTTTATTATTCCCCCAAAGGAAATGGCAACTTTGTTCTTTAAAAAGACCTATGTAAAACCCAAATGACTTAACTTGCTTTTAGAGTACTATATTTTCTAGATAGATGGTGTGAAAAACCTGCACCTGTATAGCAAACTTGTTTTAGGTAACAACTCCAGGGACCAGCAAAACTTGGCTGCCTAAGAAAGATGTATAGTTAACTAAAAATTGAACAAAAACTGTCCTTGAAATTTAGAATACATTTAAAGCAGCTGTATAAATCATCAACCATCTGTGTAGCTGATGCCAGAAAGAAAAAAAAGAGTAAAAGATTAGCTTGAAAAATGGACATTAGGAAAGATAGGAATAAAACATGCAAGTAAAATTTATTTCTTCAGATTACTGATGATGTAAAATACTACTAGGTAGTTTGCTAATTATATGGCACTGGGACAATAACAAGGGTAAAGGAGCGTGTTGTCACTCAATAGGTTTTTAAATAATATATTTGTTGCCTGAATGGTAAATGTTTATTGTGAAAAATGGAAAATGCAGATAAATAAGAAATAAGAGAAATTATTCACAATCCCAGTTTTGAATATAAACTATGCACATTTTGATATATAAATTTTCCTACATTTTTCTATGCATATATACATTTTTAGATACATCAATTGAATTCTTCTGTAATTAACATTTTAACATATTGGAAATAACTTTTCATGTCAACAGTTTTTGATAATTTTGAGTATTAATTTTTAATAAGCAATGTACTTAACATTTAAGAGTTTAGCTCCTCCCTGTTGATTTTCTCAAAATACCTGTTTGGCAATGACAGGAAACAACATTCCGACCCAGTGTTTCCTATTAGCTCCACACAAGTTCCTAGTGTGCAGTCCAGGTGAGTGTGGGTATAACCTTTGAGCCTGGCGTCTGTGTTTAAGCCCTGTGGCCTCAAGCATATTCTAGAACTAGTACAGACAGATGAGACTGGGCATGTTGGGGAGCTGAGACCAGACTGAGGTATAGAATGGAGAAGGATATGGGAATAGGCTGGATTCAGCAGCAAGTGAACAGGGCTAGGAAATACTCCGATCTAGGGAGGGTGGGCTCAGGAACAGGTCTCAAAGATTGGAGAAGCATTAATTGTCAGAGTAAGCAGCACTTCCATAAACTAGAGGATAATTAAGACTAGGATCTAAGAAACTGTGATATGAATAAGGTTATAAAATCAATTTTAAAATGACATACATTGACATATTTTAATTCTACTAATATTTATAAATCATGGGATGATTTTTATCCTTAGCTTCAAACAGTTTATAATCTACATGATGTAATAAGACATGATTGTCAAGTGCTACAGTACAAGGCAGTATATAAGCCATGTGGGCCAAGAATAAGTGCTACAGGAAGTCATATAGAGGAAAGGATACCTCTGACTTTGGTCTAGAAATTTATGATGATAATAGCAGCTGATATTGACAAGTATTTCAGAGACTTGATCTAATTTTATCCTCACAACAACACTTTGAGATAAGTTGTTATTATCAGGAAGACAGTGTGTACGGTGGTTACAGTCTCGGAGCCAGAATGTCTAGGATTGAATCCCAGCCACTTACTGTTGTGGCTTTTGGCAATTTATTTAACTCTGTGTTTCAGTTTTCTCATCTATAGAAAAGAAATAATGACAGTATCAACCTCGTAGAGTTGTTGTAAAGACTAAATGTGTTAATAGACATAAACTACTTAGAACTAATAATGATAGTTATTTATATTAGTTCCATCTTTGTGATAAAAAAATTAAAGTTTGGACAATTTAGATAATATACTCAAGTTATGCAGACAGTAAATGGTGGAGCCAGAGGTGAAATCCAACTCTGCTCTCTTGTGAATCTGAGTTCTTTAATTTAACCACTTTGATGCCTCAGATTTTAAGCATGAAAAGAATGAGTCAAAGGTTAAGAATTTTGATCATGGCTGACTGGAATTATTAGTGAAATAGGGCAGAGACTAAGAAAGGTTTTTTTGTTGCTATTGTTGTTGTTTTTGGAAGGAGGAAAGGTTCAATTTGAAATGTCTTGAATTGGAACTGGTGCTGAGGCATTCAGGGTGAAATGTGTAACTCTTAGCTGGAAATCCTGGACTACACTCTGGACTGAGCAGGAGTGGAAATTGAGATTAGGGAGAAATATCTACGTAGAGTTAACAGTGAATGCTGTGAGAGTAGATAAGATTGACAGGGAGATAATATTTAAAAAGCCAAAAAAAAAAAAAAAAAGAAAAATGAAGGCCAACGTCAGAAGTCATTGACTTTTAACTGTGGGGAAGAGAAGATACTAAAGGATACACAGGCAAAGTTGACAGTGTTCAACTGGAGATAATGATAGTCTATTTTCATGGAAGAACAAATTGAAGAATTTCAATAAGGATAGAGTGGGACCTCCCAACTATGTCGGCGGAAAGGAAAGGCACTTCCAGTGTGTTGATCCTGAAATTGCTCATGAGTTTCAGGCCTCAGAGGTTTTGAAGAGTCTGACATGCTTTTGTTTTTGTTTTTTCTTTCTGGGGTGAGGGGATATGGGATGGGTGGGCAGAGAAGCATTTTTAGAGCACTCAAACATGCTAAGTTCCTCTTTATTTTGGTCCTTCCTAGGGCTGATTGTAATTTATTTTTCTATGGTTATCTTGAGCCATGTCAGGGTTATCTGCAACTGTGATGTGCTGTTCTGGAGTTATCACATTTTTCCTCTTTCAGACCACACTTTCTGGGAAATACTAGAGATATGGAAGCAGAGGGACGTGAGCAGAGAGCTTTATAACCCATGCTTTTACACTAGCCTAATGTGACTATTCAAATTTAACTTGATTAAAATAAAATAAAATGTAAAATTCAGCTTCTCATTTGTATTCTACACACTTCAGATTTTTAATAACCAGATGAGGCTTTTGACTATTTCAATTTCATGAAGAATTGTAGAATATTTCCATCATAGCAGAGAGTTCTGTTGGACAGTGTTGCTTTAGAGAGTGTATGTCTTAAGATTTCTGTGATTTTTAAACAATCTGGCAGTCATAAGACTAGTTTTTACATTTTGAAGATTTTCAAACTAAATAAACAGCAATAATAAACAATAATTAACAACAACAAATATTTTTCTTCACATTTTTTTTACTAGTTGTTCTTGTCATCTATGATCAAAATTTATCTTTATCTCACTCATTTCATATATAAAATTTTAACTTTCAAAAAAAAAACCTTTCTGTTTTGTATCATAGCCAGAAGATGGTCACATACCAATATCTTGAGCAGTCTATCAGTGTGATGATATAGAAATCATATTTAAAATCTAATTCATATCTCAGAAATAAAATGACTATTGAGTATAAGATTTTTTTTCTTTATGAATTATTAACCTAAAATTTCTAAACTTGGATTACATAATTATTGTTTGATTTCATTTGAAAATGTAAACGTTAACTAGAACTTCTATAAGATAAATATGCTTTTTCCTATTCTATATATATATATATATATATATATATATATATTTTTTTTTTTTTTTTTTTTTGCGTTATGCGGGCCTCTCACTGCTGTGGCCTCTCCCATTGCGGAGCACAGGCTCCGGACGCGCAGGCTCAGCGGCCATGGCTCACGGGCCCAGCCGCTCCGCGGCATGTGGGATCTTCCCGGACCGGGGCACGAACCCGCGTTCCCTGCATCGGCAGGCGGACTCCCAACCACTGCGCCACCAGGGAAGCCCCTCACATGTTATTTTACCTTCACTAGTGTTCTATCACTGTGGCTTTAATATCAGCCAAATTCAGTTCCAGGTGCTTGATGTTGAAAACTTGAATTTAGAATCACGTGATGTGTATCTAAAGAAACTGTTAGATTTTCCTTATAAGAGAAGATACCTCTGAAGTTTTAAACATTTTCCTGAATGTTGCTAAATCCATTTTGGAATTTTACTATGGCTAATAATGTCATTAAATATCGGGTGGTAGTAGTATTAGCATGACCTTTAATTTTAGATAATTTTGGGGTAAAAATATCATTCCCATGCAGCTAGGAAATTTCGAGTTTGGAGACAGCTTGGTTTGGTGAAAAGAACATCAATTTCAGTGTCAGACTGCTTGTGGGTGGACAGATCCAATGCTAGCACTACCACTTACTAGCTATAGACTCTCAAGTAATTCAATTTCTCTGAGCCTCAGTTTCCTCAAGTAGAAAATAAAAAAGCTTTATTGCCAGACTGCAAAAATCTCAAATGAGAAAATGCTAAAAAACTTTCACTGTCAGTGGTAGAGTAGGATCTTAATAAATATCAGCTGCCTCTTCTTCTCATCTCTGCCTTATTCCAAACTGTAATAGTCTTATAACACCATCTTAATTTTTAATGCAAACAGATTCAGAATTTTACTATCATCCAATTCATCCATGGTCATTCAGTCAGTTCCTGTGTAGTTTGTAGAATCATAGCAGCTTAGACTTGGAAAGGCCTTAAATATCATCTAGTCTAATCATTACCTAAAGGCAAATAGTCTTTCAAATTATATTTGAGTATTTCTAATACTGAGAACTCTCTACTTCACTAACAAACCCATTATAATTTTCAGAAATTTAACTTATATGATGGCCCACAGATTCTAAATAAATATTTTAGACCCTCAGACTGGACACTAGAGAAAGTAACCTGACCATTTCATCTTTAAAGGGGTAGTCACTGACCACAGGAACCCAGAAAAGCAGCCTGTGAGAAGTGGCACCAACACAAGTTACAACTGTACTAATTTAAAAAGATACTGTCTGCACCTTAAGTTCTCTTCCACTTCTCTTCCCTAACCATGGGCCAGCATAGTGAGTGGGGAAAAGGAGCTCAAGGTGTGAATTCTGGAAAGAAGTAACTATATATACCCTTCCCTCTTTTCTCTACCACAGCAGTTTCTGAGCCTGAGTGAAGTCCAGCTAGAAGGGATGAAAGTATTAGACTGCTCTGTAAAGTTTAATGCAGGAAGTTGTCTACAATATCTGTGGCTCTTCCCAAGACTGTTTTTCAGGAAGAAAGCATGTATATTCAGAGTAGCATGAATGAAAGACATTGGCTAAAAAAATAAAGTTGGTTTATTTTGGACTTCAGTCCCTACCAAGTCCAGCTTTTTCAATAAACCTGTTCACAAAATTTTATGTTAGACACCATGCACATTTTCCTTGCCATTATACTTAATGCAACATTGAAAATCTTAAAAGAAATGGGTACTGGTTTTGAAATATTCATGTGTATACAGACGTTTTGATTGAGGCAAAAATGCTTAATGAAATCAAACCTTCCAGACTTTAAATTGCAATCCAAGTCACATGAATACGAATGAGCTTAAAAATAATATTGCATATGTATAAAACGTCAAATAAGGGGAATATAAATCAGCAGCTATACTTGTATCTGTTTAATTTTAAGCCATGATAAAAGAATTGCTCTGCTGAAGCTCATTAACACACTACTAAAAAACAAACCGTAACTTTTTTTCCATTTTATGTAACACTTTATTTTGCCTGATTATGTGTTCTCATAAAATAGACCTCTGTGACTTATATAAATGTTGAAAAGAGTTATTTCTGAGAAATATTATTGGCAATAAGAAATTGGCGTAGGTAAACTATTTTAGAATCACTAGGGGCCCATATGGGTATCAAATTATATCACCGTGTAAATACATAACATATACATTTGATTTCATAGCTCTGTTGTTATTGTTCTGTTTCTTGTGTACATAACCTAATACATTCTTTGCTCACATTCTCCAGTTTCCTGATTCCCTTCTCTTGATTTTCTGGAAGATTTAGATAAATTGAATGTTATTAGTGGTAGTGATCTAATTAGAATGTTTTTATGAATTCCGTAAAACATTATGTTGCTAGGGTAAATTATTCAGAACATGATGCAGGCCAAAAAAAAAAAAATCCCTTCAACTCCAAATTTTCTCTCAATCATATTGGGCTATAAGTGGTATTTTGATATTTATAAATATTAGTTATGAATATAAGATTTAGAGTTGGTAACTAAATCATAATATTTAGCAATATGAAAGATCCACTAGCTTATTTTAAGATTAATCAGCACAGTTCTGTTGTCAAGTATATGCTAAAATAAATATGAATTTGAAACCAAAAGTGCATGAAGAAATCAGCTAAAAGTGCCAGACTTAGGAAGAAATGATTAAATACATGATGAATATTTATAGAATTTTTATTTTATAATAACAAGGACTGAGACCAAATGTGTAGTTTGGTCTTTGTAGTGAATATTGTCTTTTAATTTATTTACATGTAATATTATGGGGAAGTTCTAAAACCTTAATCAGTCTTCAAGAGGGGTAAAAGAAAGGTATTCAAAAGCAGATTTGAATAAATATTTCATATTTACTGTTTTGAAGCCTTTGTAGTGAGATCCATAAAGCTGTGTCACCCAGAATACTTATTACTAAAATTTGCCCAGTAGCAGTAGATTGATATTAACAGGGAAAAAATAAATGTAATCCATTTCTCAAGACACTAAAATATGCCGAATGAGGCAAAAAAAGTAAAATAATTTTGAAAATGTTAAATACTGAAATGTAAGTTAATTTTATCTTAGTCATCATCACCATTGTTATTGAAGAAAGGCAGATTTTGTATAACAGATTTATTTTAGTTTAGATTAAAAGCTGCTTCCTGTCATATGAACTGACTCTTGTATCTACTTTTCTGAGACATTATTGACTGAAACATGTTGATTACATTTTGTAGTAACTCAATTACAAGATTCATAGCTGATAAAGCCTTAATGTAGTTTATAATTTTATAATATGAACTGACAGTTCTCTAGTGCTAGGCAGTTTCCAAAATGCTTTCATAAGCATGATCTCTTTCGAGTTCTACAACAATCTCTGCAGTAGGAAATAGTATCCCTCTTTTAGAGATGAAAAAATTAAGTTTCAGAGACATGAAAGCACTTAGCTATTAGATGGCTGAATCAGAACTCAATTCATGTCAAGAGAGACAGTCAGTCAAGGTTAAGAGTCTGGACACTGGAGTCAGAAGGTCTGAGTTCAAATTCAAAATTTCCCTTTTACTAGTTGTGAGCTCTTGGGGAATTACAAAATCTCTTTGTGTCTCAGTTTCCTTAATTATTTAAATGGGGCTAATATACATATTTTCCTTGTAAGGTTGTTGTGATGATTAAATGAGTTGGCATCTGAAAAGCGCTTTGAATTTTTATATATTTTTATTGGACACCACTAAAAATCTGTTGCTTGTTGTTGGTTAGTACCAATTCAACCTTGAGATCTAAATTGCAATTATTTGATGTACTGGTCAGAACTCTTTCAGCTTTAGTGAGAGACATCTCACTTAAAGTAGCTTAAGCAAAAAAAAAAAAAAAAAACGGTGAATTACTGGACCTCTGAGTTGGGAGACTTGCTGTAGCAACTCATACATTCAGAGGAAGACCTGAATCTCAGGTGAGATGGCACTGGAGACTCAGTTCTTCCCCGATCTATAATCTCCATTTTTCATTTCTGCTGTCTCTGATTGCCTCATGGGTTTGCCTCATTCTCTTCTACAGTAAATAGGCTTTATTCTTGCCTATCACAGGGAAAGATTCAGATTGGTTCTGCTTAACTTTTTTGCCCACGCTTTTTCTTCTACCAATTATTGCCAGGGAAACAGGGAGGTCTGTGTCATATGTGCTCCTCTGTGTTAGGGGATTGGTTTGTTATTCAGAGCAATTGAATGGAAAAAATATGCTGGTCAGAAAAAGAAAAAGAAAAAAAAAGATATGAAAAATTGCACTATACCTGACTTCTTAAAAATCAGGAAAAAAACCTCTCATAAAACACTAAATACGCTCTGTAAGGTTTTCATAAGGTCCTCTTTTCACTTTAGATGATGATTATGCCATAATACCATCATGCTTGCTAGCACCAGGCAGAGGCCTCTGAACCTTGCCTGGCCTTTTGGTGAAGGAGAGGATATTTGCTTGTACAACTCCATATTAGCCTACAAACTAATGATGGTCTGACATCAAAAACGGATCAGTGTGGATGTGCAGCCATCTAATTAATGACACATTTACCAGACATTCATATGTGGTACTAAGATGACAGCAGAAGTTTTATTCGGATAATTGCACAAAATGAGTTTACAAACCTAACTGCAGTAGTTACTTCGTTAGTTTGTCACCAAGGTAGCACCCCTATATCACCTTTGAGTAAGCATTCATGTTGTTAAAATACTTAAAAGTCACGAGGTTTAATTTTCAAAGTGTGAAATTTGAAAAAAAGTATTTGCCAGCCCCTCCAGCACCTCTGTAGTTTCTGGGTGATACTTTGCAAACTCCCAATTTATGTAGATTTCAGGGGAGGCTGAATTACAGATCTGTTGAATTAAAGAGTTAATTTGGAATAGTTAAAACTCCACTTCAAAGAAAAAGAACTGTATATTTAACAATACAATTATTTTAAGTTGACCCAGACTTCAAGTTTTTCCTCACTGTACACCTGGTTTAATGCTTAAACACTATTTCTGCTCTGTACTTGGTATGAATTCCTCCTTTTCTTGCATTACCTAAGTTCTGAAGTTATCCTCTATATCCAAACTTGAAATCATCACCCTTCCCCCAAACCTTCTCTTTCTCCTATTATTTCTAACTCAGTAGTTGCCCAAGTTTGAAGCCTAGATGACATCCTTGACCTCCTTCTCAACTCCTTAATCTATATTTAATGTTGATTGAATCTGACTCCTAGTGGCCCTTCATTTTTACTATGTATTTATATTATTACTTTTATTCCTCTACATTAGGCCACCATCTCTCTGGTGAATTACTGAAATGATCATTTTTTTAGTTTCCTTGTTGTCAGCCTTGCCTTCCCTTATCTACTCTCCATATTTCAACACAGTGATCTTTCTCAAATGTAATTCTCATCATGCTGACAACTGTCAATGGCTCCATTACACTTAGAATGAAGCTTTGTTTCTTGACTTGGGATACTAGGCCCTTTGTGGTTGGTTCCTATTTATCTCTGTAGCAGCATTATCCTCTGGATCTGAATTCTTTCAAGAAACAGTCCAAATAGTGCTTAAATATTGGTTGGGATGTTTAGTTCTTGTGATCTTCATTCCATAGGATCTTCAGACTAAAGAATCTCAATGTTATGCAGATAGTAGCATCTTAACAAACCAATTTACAATGAATCTATAATGGTTAAAAAAGCTCTTTAATATAAAATATACCTACTTTAACGTATTTAGAGAACTCCATTGATTAATTTCCATGACATTATGTTACCTGGTATAAAATAGGAATTCTTTTTGCCTGGTAGAAGAATGCTGATGAGTATTAATATATAGCTATAAAATATACAATTGGTGCTTGATTAAATTACTTCTTTTTATGGTCATTTCCTTTTGTTGCAACTGAGAAGTCCTCGCATTTGCTTCCATTTCTTATCATAGTTAATATTAATTACTGCTTTGAGATACAGAACTTTCCAAGGAAAATATTTCCAAATAATAATTATACTATAGTATTCATGCTATTTTTGTTTTCTTGTCATATATACAGCAGCCATTAAGTGCAGTGTCTGGAGATACACTGTCAAGTTGACGTTTTGATAATTTAGAATAGTCTGTCCATTTCCTGAAGTAGGAAGACTAGTACACGACCAGTTTGTATTAAACATAGGACTCAATTCTATTTTTCTGTGAAGTTTCAGTGTAATGATCTTTCTCACTGATCATTAGTAATCACTCATGTCCTCCTGCATTTCTCCTGGTCCTTGTATAGACAAACATGCTTTTCATGTAAATATAGAAAATATTCAACTTCTCTGAATCTTTCACTGTTGATTCCTTGGAAAATGAAGGCTGATGACTGAATGCAGCCACAAGACATGTATGGATAAAATACACTTTCTGCTTGCTTAGCTTCACTATTGTGCCCTATACCTTGTGATGGTGTATAGAAACTTCACAGCACAAGATTTTCCCAGCTCCAAGTACAGATCATTCTTTACTCGTTTAGCTGTATTGCTTAGAAACGTTAAAACTCATCTCTAATGACACTTGTTTGGTATTTTAAAGTTTAGGATGATTGATAAATGAACTGTTAACAATAACTCATATCAAATATAAAAAAAAAGATATTCAAAAAGGTATTGTATTGTTTCTGATCTCATGTAACCAGTTTCATTTGAGACATAATAAAGTTTGTTGGTAACCAGTAAGAGCTATTTCAAAACTTATATTTTAAAGTGTTTTGGAGAAAAAGGAAGAAAAGCCAGGAAAGAAAATTAACAGTGTCTTGGGTACTGTTATTAGCGGATTTTTTTTCTTTAGAGTATGTTTCACTAATTAATGATTTTTCCCCCTATGTTTCTGGTGAAAGATAACCAAAGTGCAAGGTTTTGAAGCATTATAAAATAAAATAAAATTATTGTGAAGAATTTTAAAACATAGAACTACCCATAATTTCATCAATTAGAAAAAAATATTAATTTTGTATTTTATTCATTCCAAACTTTTTTACAAGTAAATATTTTACACTTAATGGAAAAAAATGGGGAATATATTATCCGTTTGTACCTAATATAATTACATGAATATTGTTGAAATTTTATTTTATTGGCTATATAATAATATAATCTAATACTTAAGGGTCTATCACCATTTATTTTATCATACTCCAATTGTTGAAAATATTGTGTATTTCCAGTTTTCACTATTACAAATAACACTTCAATAAACATGTGCACATAATGTCTAAATTCTGCTTCTTTAACATAGTTTAGTAATACTTGAAAAGGAAATTAATGTTTCAGAGGTAAAGTTGTCAATATCTTTCTTCTGAAGAACATTAAGTGTATATAGTCAAGAAAGCTCAAATTGCGACCCCAGTACAAGTACTATGATATATTTACATTTCATTTTTCCATTTAATATTTTCTTTATGTCACATAAAGCAGACCTTAATTTTTATGTAGGTACTATAAAGGTGATGCTCTGTTGTTGGTATAAAGAGATCCTAGAGTTGAGATAATTGACTCTAGGTACTGTCTTCTTGATTATAGCTTGTATGATTCATGTCCGCAGTTGATTGGTTAGATCGTTCAGAACTGCTCCCAAAATTTACATAAGAGATTGGCTTCATTTAATTTGTTCCAGAATTTCTCAGAGTATCTCTAGTACTTTTTTTAAAAACAAGATTCTATTATGTATCTTCTAAATAGAGTGCCTATATAAATAAGTTCAATTTAAAATATATTAACAACATGGCTGATATCGCTTTATTCTTAAAAGAATCAGAAGAATTTTGATGACATCACTTAATAGGATAGAATCAATCAATCTAGTACATAACAAGTTCTATTATTGGATAGTTGTATTTGGAAACAGTTGCAGAATACAGAAATTTCGCTTCTGAAATTGGTACTATTAACATTTCCATTTAAAAGTTGATTTGAGTACAGGGTAGACATTCCTAGCTATTGATTAAGCATTCTAGAATCCATTAGTTTTTCTAGAGGAGAATAATTCTTAATTTAAGAAGGAGTTATGACAAAATGATGTACATTTTATAAAAATACTTGTGCCCTGTGGTTGGAAGAGTGATACTCGTGCGTTTATAAATATACAAGAACATAGATATGGTTGAAGCAGAGGAAGCAAAAGGAAGACTAATAGGACAGATGGTCAGAGAGGTAACAGGTGATGTCTTGTAAGGTCTCAGCTATTTTAAGGATGTGGCTTTTTAATTCTGAATGAGTTGGTACACCACTAGAAGTTTTGAACAGAGAACTGACATAATATGATTTACATTTTAACAGCTTTACTTTAGCTTCTGAGTTAAGAGTAAGAAGTAGGGAAGGATGGAAATTGGATGACCTGTTGGAAGGCCACTTCAACAAACAACATGTAAGATGGTGGCACATTGACCCCGGTTGTTAGTGTAGAGGTACTGAGAAGTGACAAATAAATTTTGGAGATAGAGCCAAAAGTTTTGCGGATGCATTGGGTGGAGTTAGGGATGATCCACATCTTTAGCCTGAGCAACTGGCTGAACATTTCATCATGTCAATATGGAATGGCAATCATCTCAGTTGAGGATGGATACCATGGACCAGGTTTTGGGGAGAAGAGCATGATTCAGATTTGAACATATTAGGATATGTAGCAATGTTTAGTTGGCATTGTATTTGAAGTTTGGAATTTAGGGGAAAGGTCCATGCTGGAGATATGTATTTGGATTTTGTCAGTATGTGGAGATTATTGAAAGCCATAAACTGAATCTGATTATCATCATAAGTCTCAGGAAATAGTAAATAAACATAAAGAAAAAAAATTGTATGTAATCATATAGTTTTATTAAACAGACAATTAGGGAAAACAGGTTTTGAAAAAGTATTTATACTATTCTAGATTCTGTGCCATTATTATATTGTTCCATAATCTGACATGGATTTATAATAAATGTTAACATAAAGGAGATATCAAAAACAATGGTAAAATTTAGAATAATATTATTTGAGTTAGTCAAGTTTTTTTTCCTGTATCTTCTGCATTAGTGTGGAGGTAATGACGTAATTTTCAAACTTCACGTTTTTAGTCTTGCTTTCCTAACTTTCCTATGTGCAACACAATCCTATCTGTAATATCTGTGAGCCAATGCAGTCTTCCCCAACTAGGGTGGAAATGTATATATGAAGATCCTCTCAACCCACATGTTTAACCTCCTTTCCTAACCCAGCTTAACCCTCACCTCTGTAACAGATCTCTGTGTAGCTGAAAATATCACTGGTGCAATGACTGGCTATTCCTCTACTACAATTATCAAAGTTAGAGAGACTATTTAGTTTCATGGTGTTTGGCCCTTAAACTTAATCCATATTTTTTGTGTTTGGCTGAGAATACTATGTGAATTTTCCCCCCTTTTTTATTATTAGATGTTGAATATAAAAGCCCAGGACTAACACAGATATGCCCAATATTATTTAGTTGGTTTGTAGCTATAACCTTACTTCTAAAGTGCTTTCAGATATATCTCCTCATTGAACGCTCATAAAAAATCTATGTGAGGGAGGCAGGGCATATGTGGCCTTCATTTATACACTGCAAAAAACTGAGGTTCCAGTTGTTTGGACCTATTTGAGATACAGAGCTGCATAATGAACTAAGAACCCAGGCCTTACTGCTTCTACTAAATATATATGGGGGTTTATGTGTGGTGGATGCAAGCACACATGTACATTTGTGAATGTGTATATATTTCAATATATATCCATGTGGTTATATCTCCTCCTGGCAAGACAGATGGTAATATATATAATGAAATGTGTCAAAAGAAAAAATTATATATGGTATCTGCTTATATAAGAACAAACAAAACGTGTGCAATTGTCTATAAAAAAAGAAATTGTTTATGGTTTTTAATTAGCATTCAAATGAATTGAGATTATGTTAGATGATAAATTTTGTTCCTTTAAGTTTTAATAGCTCAACTGTTAGTATTTTATATTACTCTGGAATCTTATATTAGTAAGCCTACCTATTTAGTCATTAAAATCAACATAATTATTTAGAAGATGCAGAATTAATAAAATAACCAACTTTGGCAAGTTATATTGAAGTATTTACTTAAAAAACAAGATTTAAAGATGTGTGTTTAAAAAGTGATGGATGACATCAGCTGTAACTGTAAACAAAACTAGTCTTTACAGAGTTACCTATGAAATGTGGCCATTCACCTGAAATCCTATTTGATAATTCAAGAATAATATTCAACCTAAATTTAGATTTCATTTGCATTAAGTAAAAAGCTCAAAATGTGCATTTTATTCAACTCTGTGGTATAACTCTCTTTTTTGAAAACTACCACTTGCTTCGATAGTTAATCATGTGCATTCCACAGTTGACTGACTTTTGAGACCACTTGCACTTTTGAGATGGGAAGTAATAGTATTTTGTTTCAAGGGTCCTTTTATGTTATGAATGAATCTAATGTCTTTGAAGAGTGGTAGTGTCTTACATAGTTGAAAAAGGGAAAGAAGTCTAAGATTGGCTCCTCAAATTTAATCTAATGCAAATGAGATTTCTTATTTAGTTTTGTGTAAACAGAACTACGTATGTAATTAGTGTTGAGCAGCATATGGAATCCATCAGGAATGTGTTTTTATATATGCATCTCAAGGACACCAGGGGAATTTTGCTTACAAATATATATTTTAATATAACTTGCTGCTACTGACTGCAATGTCTTAAAATATTTCACAGATGTCTGTTTCTTCATGTGTTTTAATAATATTTTCCCCAAACATTGAACTTGATGTTTTGAACTCTGCTTGGCTGTCACTTGGCCTATACCCTTGTTAAATAATTTTAAAATGTTTAGTACTATTTTATTTATTATATCTGTAAGTGAGCGTATGCTAGCTCCGTTCCTGACACTCCATGTGCATTCAACAGATGTTTGCGTGCAGGAGGAAGGGGTGAACTCTTGTAAAGCTTGAAAATTCTCCTCTAAAAACAGCTTCATTGTGTGGATTCTTATAGCTCTAGAATTTCAAAAACACTTTGTCCCTAATCAGTTTTGGACATTAGGTTTTTAGCTTGGGCACCAGGTCCCTCCCATTCCCATATTATTCCATTTTATTGGAACTTGACTGTGCTGTATTTATGTATTTGTGAAATATGAAAAAATATTATCTAGGAATCATATGATTAATATATAAATACATGTCAATTGGAGGTTAGGATAACACCCTTTTGATTGTGGAGGAATATGATAGCCATTGGTTGATTTGGTAAAGGGTTTGAGATGTAATAAAAATAAAATAAAAGATTACAAGATTACTCTATGTATTACTATACATAGAGTAATACATACATAGAGTATAGAGTATTTAAAATGTATTATAAATACATTTTCTATAAATAAATAAAAAGATTATCCAAATTTAGATAGTAGATTCCAGATAAATTATATACAGATCACACCCTAATAATTTTGTAAAACAGATTCATTGTCTAAAATGAATCAATGCTACCTCACTTATCACTTTGTCATGTAAAGGTCACCCCTAGCAATGGAGTCATCTTCCAGGTATGCAAATGACTAACTTACTAGAGTGTACACAGTCTTTTGTAGGACCTAGATTTTAAGGAAGCAAGAGATGAGACGAGACTGTCCCTTGAGTCCCAGCCTTGTGTATGTTCCTGTGAGTATGTACCTGTAGTGAAGAGTATAAGAAAGGGGAAGGGTTGTAAAGAGATCACAATTAAGAGTGTGTTATTTTTCCATCCAATTGACACTAAGTATTAGGTTGTGGATTCTAAGGAGTCTTGGAAGAATGTCTTGATAATTTAAAGATGTCACAGGTTTCCTTGAATAAAGGAAAGGTTTTGGGTCACCATTCTTTCCTTTTTTCTGTTGAGCTTGATGAGTGAATAGTTCTTTGTCTTTCTATAACCTCGGGTAATGTAAGCAGAAACTCAAATTCTGACAGAAAGATGAGAATTTATGATATTTTCCTTTGTTTAAAGTTGTATTCATAATGTTTACATGAATCAGTAACCTTGAGGAAAGTAGTGTTGCCATCATTGGGGGGAGTGGGAGAGTAAAGCTGGAAATAATCCTAAGACAAGGTTTTTTCCCCTAGGTTTTCTTAAACCACTATATGTTAGCACATCTTTATGTAAAAAAGTAAATTTAGGAAGTTAATAACACAATTAACACCATAAACTAAAGGTGATAGTAAGAATGTTCGAATCTGGATTGAGTCTAATCTTAGACACTTAAACTCTGTGATTTGAGTGACAACTCTCAGGTGGCTGAAATAAATGAAGAAAACAGGAACAGTGCCAGTTAAAACACTGGAAGAAACCCAGAATTCAATCCTTTAATGATGTGATTAATATTGCAGGGCATGTTATTGTGATATATTTTACATCAGAGTGCTAAATATATTTGATCATTTGCAATGATCTTCTCTGCCATCATTTTATAAAATATTCATGTTTGAAAGATTCATTTCATCATACATATTTGTCTGTTCTGTAAACTTTGAATCCATTAATTAGGATGGCTAGTTTTGAACAATCTTTTTGTTTTTCAGTTAATAGTACTTTCTAGCATAAATTTCATCTAAACTAAGAAATAAATCCAAACTCCAAAATAATACATTCAGAAAGATTATGCTTTTTAGAATCCAAATGTATGTTTTGCAATCAAATTTGATATTAATTTACAAATGAAATTTTGAATGTGGAAAATATTTAGGTTTAAAAGGTATTCACTATTTTCTAGGTCTCATAATTTTTTGTCAATATTCAATTTCAAAGAAAACTAAACAATTTGAAATGACGGTTTAAAATATAAATGCAAAATATTTGCTATATAAGTAATTAGCACACCAGATTAAAATTATTTTACAACTTGTAGTTTGCATTCTTAATTCTGTAATTGTAAGAGTTCTTATGATGTATCGTTCTTATAGTGAGTCATATAGAAGGCATTTATAGTATAAGACTCACTTTTAGTCCATGCATTATAATGTATAGAGCTATCATTTTAATGAAGGCTAAAAAGAAAGTTTAGATACCTAACGAAAGATGTCCACATACAAAAAGAATCATCAGCTGCTTCTTCTTAAATGAGAACTTCACATTTTCAAAAAAACAAGTTTTCTTTCTGTATAAGAGTTTTGTTTCTTCTCGATTACAAAAGAAATTGGATGACCATCATCTGGAAAATAAGTTAAAATGGAGGAGTGGCTCTGCCAATACAATATCAGAAAAATAAAGGACCTGTTTTATTCCACAAGTGAATTGAAATACAAGAGTATATTAATATAGAAATATAATTTTACCACAGTCCTATTACTCTCTGAATTGGAGTATCTAAAACAAATTGGGGGATCCCTATCTATTTATAAGAATATAGGAAGATTGATTCTGGAAGAGGATCGCCTCTTTACTGATAAGTTCTGCATAGATTAAAGAATAATTTAGTCATGGATAATATTTAATGATTGCAATGCTGTGTGTTGAATATAAAACATCACTATTTTACAAATTAAAAACTTTATAAATTCAATTTATAAAATCAGCTATTGCCGGCACCTTCAATAACAAAGCCTTAATTACTTATTGAGATTGATTAAATTTAGTTGAGCTCTTAATCTTGATCATTCTGGCAACTTGATTTTGGTGAATATTTTGAGAAAAAAATTCATTCAAATTACACCATGAATTTCAGGTACTGATAATTAGTAATATTTCAATATACTCTTGAGGTGTTCTTGAATACTCTTAGAACTGATGATAGCTAGGTTGGTGGATAGGATGCTAGAAATTACTTATTCATCAGAGTAAATCTGGCATTGAAACATAACGTAATGAAATGCTGAGTAAGTCAACTCATGACTCCAAATGTCCTCAATTATAAAATAATAGTCTTGCATTTCACAGTCATTCAGCCTCATTTCAATTCTTGTATAATCATTTTGGGGAGTGGTGATTTTATTAAATTGGCATGTAAAACAAAGAATTTAGAATGTCTTCCACAGAAGCTTTCAATTTAGCTCAAGGCAGGCATTGAATATACACATAAAATGTAATTCAATGTCTGTGTTAAATCTAGAGACTCAAATCTTGTATGTCCCAGAAGTGTATGGACCTATGACTCATGTATTGTCAAATTCTGAACCACAGTAATGCTTTGTATCAACTGGTAGCTGCAGAAGTGTTCCCTGTGGTCTCTGGATGGAAGAGACAATCAAACAACTGGGTCTGAACAGTCTTCTAAGAAACAAATCAAGGAGCCTCATTAGCAAGGCTGTTGGTTGCCTTTTACATTATCTTTAGAATGAACAAAACCCTTGGGCCTGATTGGCAGTTTCTTCTTTACCTCCCTCCACTTCAAGGCTTTCCACAAAACAATTCCCAAAAGCCCCAAATGTATTCCTCATGCAGAAAGATGACTGGAAAAACCTTTGCAAGCTTCATACAGAAAAAGACAAGAATTGTAAAACCATTAACCGGTCATAACTAAAGTATTAGGAATATAGTGAAACTCTCCTTCACCAAACTGAAAGGCCATATGAAAAAATTTTATGTACTTGTAGATATCTTTTTTATTTATGACATATAAATTCAAGTCTTTCAAGGAAAAAATTCAGTCAAGTGAGATCCATTGGTAGTTTGAGTTCAAAGTCAGTGAGCAAATGGAAATCATTGCAGCATCTCTTTCATTTCCCTAGTGGACATTAGACCACTCAGAACGTGTCACATAATTTACAGTCCCTTGATAGTAATTGAATATACACATTGAGAGTGCACTGGCAGAACACTTAAGGAAGATTGAGTATATGAGGACCTGCTTATGTTATTTTTGGCTCTACCCTGGTTTTTGCTTTCAATTTTTTTTTTTTCTTGAGATTAATTTCAATTTGGTTCTTCCATCCTATCCAAACAAAAGCTTTGGGAAAAGAGATTAACAGCATCAAAGACATTGTGATTTTTAGTTTCAGAGACATTATGATGTAATGACAGAAGGACAAAATTTCCCATAAGTAACTTACCATAAGTAATTTTTAACCTGCAAGAGTAGTAGAATTAAGCAATCAATGAGAAAGGTGACTTTTGAGCTGTTTCCTAAATATAGAGTGGGATTTTCTAAATTTTAACTTAATATTTCTATTTTAATATTTAATATATCCATTAATATGGAAATGAGATAACTTTGTAGTTAAAAGTGTGAGATATAAAATTTTTTTCTTTTTAACACTAATAATTCTAAATCTTTGTTTTTTTTGTGTTCTAATACATTTAAAATTTTTAGTCATATTTTATAGAAAGTCATTCTTTAAATGGTTTGTTTGCCATGCAACATGGAATCTTCCTGGGTAGTAACTTTGAATATTTAAGAGGCTACAGATAAAGTAGTAAGGATTTCAACTCGATTTTATAAAGACTCCCAAGTATTCCAAACACGTAATAGGGAAATGGGACCTGACAAAAATGGCTATTTGAAAAACAGTTTTTATTTTCTTTTTTTCTCCCCATTCCTTCTCCATCTCTCTCTCCATGTCCCTGCCCCTCTTCTTTTTTTTCCTTGTAGTGTGTTATATCCACCAAAGATCGTCTAATCGACCTCTATTTTCTCACACGTGTGAGTCAAACTTGATGTCACACTCATGGAGACCAAGTTAATTTTTTCTGACCACTAAGATTTACTTTCATAAATTGCGTTTTTCATTTGATTGAGACAAAGACGTGGAATTAATGATAGTTAATAAAAAAGTGTTCATCAGTGAATATTTTCCCATGCTGAGGCTAAATTAGAACATATGCAAGTAATTTAATTAATAACAACTTAAATTTATTTGAATATTTGTAAGGGAAAATTCCTCTATGCTAAGATATTTACAGGCCTTTCAATTTCAAGAATACTATATACATAAAAGATTTCTTTTTAAAGACACAGTATTCCTTTTTCCTTTTCTGCTACTTAATAGGTTGATAATCATGTGTTCAACGGTAATTTTTTGCCTTTGGAGATAAGACAAAACAAGATGAAAACACAGACCCTTAAGATTAAGAGATTACAAAAGCAATCTTATTTCATTTACCTATTTACTTTCTCCATTATCTTTATTGCTTACTTTCACTTTACTCTTGTTTTGTTTTTTTTTTTCTGATCTCCCTTACCCTTCTTATCTTTAAAATCTTGCTTAATCTTTTTTCCTTCTAAGTCAACCTTTTTATTTTTCCTTCTACTCAAGTTTTTTGTGATTCTTGTTAAACTTTTGTCTCCAAACCAAACCGTATATAGTATTGTATGTGACATAGTACCATATTAAATAATTTTACACATACTTGCTTTCCATAACGTATTGATGTTTCTATGGTAGTTGAAAGGTGTTGTTAGTGATATTTGTCAGTAAAGATTTATGATTTTGTGCATGCTATTCATATAGCATTTATATAATAAAAAAATAAGACTAGAAAGTTCTGAGAAAATGTCATCACCCCCTCAAACATTTTTTTTTTTTAAACAAAACCAAATTCTCCTTTTTAATCATGTTCATTTTGCCTTGGTCGGGCTGACATCACACATTACTGTCTTTAATAAAATATTAATGTATAATGCACACTATAAAGTTGAAAAGTAGTCCCCGTCTCCCTCTCTCCTATCTTTGGAAAAACTGTGCTACCTTATTTGTAGAGATTTGCAGTGAAAATCAAAGATGGAGTAGACTTTAAACTAAGTCAGTATTTCCATCCTATTTCCTGTTACTTACATTAGACAGATTGACTCTTTCCATAAAGCCATGATGATGAGCCAAAGGGGAATCATGCAGAAGTGGGTAATACAAATCCTAAATATAAAATATCCATTAAAAAATAAACTTTTGTTCAGATAAAACAAAAATAAACTATATTTTATCAACTATTTTATATTTATGTAAAAAGAAAAAAAATAAGAAAAAAGTTACAGGTATTTTTAGCACAGTGATATGATGCCTAAAGTGTTTTGTCAATGATGTCAACTTTGTTGAATGGAACACACTGAACTGACAAGTGACTCTGTTTCAGTCAAATCCTACGTTCTACTAAAATGTTGTGTCACTCTCCGATTACTTGGACCTTCTTCTCTAATCTATTACAAAATATGGAGACTCTCAGGAAGAAACTAAGAGAGAGTAATAATAGCACATTAGATGAAAGGCAAGGGCAGGCCTCCAAACATTTTGTAGAGTAAAGCTTCAGTTAACTCTGATTGAATCAGTTCACAAATCTCAAATGTACAAATGAACATATTATTTTTTTATTTTTTGTGTTGAAGTATAGTTGATTTAAAATGTGTTAATTTCTGCTGTACAGCAAAGTGATTCAGTTATACATATATATGCATTTTTATATTCTTTGTCATTACGGTTTATCATAGGATATTGTATATAGTTCTCTGTGCTATATAGTAGAAACTTGTTGTTTATTCATTCTATATATAAAAGCTTACATCTGCTTTTATCACAAATGAACATTTTTATACTAGATTTCTTCTACCAAGCCAAACCTATACATCATATATACAATCTTTGTTAATAGTAGAATATGTGAAAATATGAAGCAGGGTTCATGAAGGAGAACCTAAATGCAACAAGAAAAGCAAAACCAAAAATAAAATATGGAGCACAATAGTAGACATTACTATGGCAACACCTGGTTCCTAGTAAGAAGTTAGTGACCACTGAGATTTTTCTGAGCACCCATATGCTTTTGTTCTTTCACTCACCTAATCAATAAATATTTACTGAGTATATATCACTCTAGATGATGGGAATTAACTGATCATGGTTCCATGCTCTTGTCTTATGATGCTAAATGTATTTGCAAAATAACAGAAGAAAATCACCCAGGGACTAAAATTATTTTTCAGTTATTAATTCTTTTTGTAGTACATGTGAAATGAAGGGGTCAATGTTATTGTCATGTAATGTTATTTGCATTAAGATTCCTAAAAGCAGGGAATTTAATTCGAAGATCTATGGGAGAGAATGCCTCACTCTCAACTTAGTGGCATGGCTTATTTTTTCACTTTGTCTAAATATAGCTTTTTTCTTGTAGTGGTAATCAGAAACAGTATAAGCACAGACACTGCATTATCAGCTTTAATTTGGGCATGGTCATGCTTCAGGGAATTAAGTGGCTATAAATTATAGCAGTATTTTAACATTTGTGTAAAGACCTATGATATGTGCTCGTCTGTTCTACAATTTTAAATTTCACAGGAAAAGTGGTTGAATAAGAGTTACATATAACCCTATGAGCCTGAATTTTTGGTATTCAAATATGTGGGAATGCGGAGTGAACGTATTCTAATCAATATACCATCATTCACCTCTTCCTGTCCACTTTGCTACTGATTGGCAATTTTCTCTTCTAGATGCTGAAAATCACCTACTGAGTCCTATGAAAGACTGTTAGGGGCTCAGAGACATGAGGTATCAGGTCTACTACCCACTGTTTCATGCTTCTCATCACTATTAGCATAAGTGATCTTTCCGGAGAGCACTGAGGCTTATTAAGCAAAACTCAGTTCTCTGAAACTACAGGTAAAGGACATACAGGCATAATTGAGGTGAAGTATTGGGTTACGGACAGACACCTCACCTGGAACTTAAGAGAGTGTTTTGGATCCTAAATGGTAACCTTCAAGACATTGTGTGTAGAATATGCCATACACACACACACACACACACACACACACACACACGTTACATAAAGTTAAGTGTTTCATCCTAGAAATAAAAGTAAAAAATAATAATTTTAGTGATAAATCAGAAAATTCAAAGCTAAGTAAACACTTTCAGTAATAAACTTATAATGTTTCAGGTACTCTTTAGATAACTAACTTTATTTTCACAACAACTATATATTTGGTAGTAGCATCATTGTCATCTGCAGATAAGGAAACTAAGAAACAGGGAGATTAAGTAATATAGGTAAGTATACACAACTTGTGTTAAATTAATTAAACAAGGAAACCATTAGACTGAGGTGGCTTTAAAGCCTAGATAAGCAAACCAAAACCTAAGCCTGAAATGCCTTAGGGTTAGGAAATTAAAACCCAAGGACAACCAATCACAAGCAGTCAATTAAGCTTTCCCAAATAAGGCAACCTTCTTGAGCCACAGTCAAGCAAATAATTTCCTTTCTTTGCTCTGCACCTTCTCTATAAAAGTCTTTCCCTAGCTCATGTCCATGGAGTGCTTCTAACAACTTCCTGTTTGGAGCTCCCCGATTAATTCAAATTTATTCTTAAAAATTTTAATATGCCTCAGTTTGTCTTTTAGCACTACTAATGCAAGACCAGAATTTGAACCTGAATAATCTGATTCCAAAATCTGTATGCCTAATCACCACTGCCTGACAGTTCAACCTTATAGTAAAATATGAGTCTTTATATTAAAGTGGTTGAATGACCTAAGACAAATACTATGCTTAAAGAATTTGCATACTAGGGTGAAAATGAAAAATAATTTGAATATCCATGAAATCTGTGGATATAACTACAAGATTCAAGACCTTGAGTAAAGTAAATGAAATAAAAATAATTATATTTAAGAAAGATGATTCTAATAAATTTAGACTATAAAAGAAGGAAATCACTGGGAAATATTTAACAGAAAAGGGAAAGTTCATACTAGAAGTTCATCAAATAAACAATTCTCTATCTCAAGAACAAATTATACAGGCACACAGAAAGGCAAAAAGAGTAACAAGATACTAAATTGGCTACAATCAGAGACCTGAAAGTCAAATTGAAAAGCCACAAAGAGTGGAATCCAAGCCAGAACCTGAAGGAAAAAATAGCACAGTGAGAAAGACTTGGCAAAAAGCTAAATGAGAAAGGTGATGCAACCATAACTAAGGCATAGTCATAGCACACATATCCACACCAAAAACAAAGAAACCTTAATACAGCAATAACAAATTATCTATCTGCTAAAATTAGTTGGTGTACAGCCTCAATTATTTACACCCTAATTTAGAAATTATCAAAGCTGAAATGATATTGCATTGAAATTTACTTTTTTTTTTAATTTATTTTTTTAAAATTTTGGCTGCGTTGGGTCTTTGTTGCTACACGTGGGCTTTCTCTAGTTGTGGTGAGCAGGGGCTACTCTTCCTTGCAGTGCGCAGGCTTCTCATTGTGGTGCCTTCTCCTGTTGCGGAGCACGGGCTCTATATGCGTGGGCTCAGTAGCTGTGGCATGTGGGCTCAGTAGTTGTGGCTCACGGGCTCTAGAGCACAGGCTCAGTAGTTGTGGTGCATGGGCTTAGTTGCTCCGCAGCATGTGGCATCTTCCCGGACCAGGGCCCGAACCCGTGTTCCCTGTGTTGGCAGGCGGATTCTCAACCACTGTGCCAGCAGGGAAGTCCCTGAAATTTACTTTGACTTAGCAAAACTTTTGTCATCCTAAGAAAAAAAAAAGTAAGGTAAACATTTAAGAAGAGACTTTAAATATTCTAGGAAACCTATTTAAGAATTAACAATTGGTATGCAAATTAAAACTGAATGAACTACTTAATTAACAGATTCTCATTTGTTAAGCTGAAGTCAAGTGATAAGTTTAATGAAAAGCACATCTATACTGGAGCAGGGAAACTCTATTTGCGTCATTTCATTAAATCAGACAGAACCTAATCAATGAATATGTGTGACGTATTGCTGTATAAATCTGATTATATGCTTCCTGGGTTTGCTAAAATGCTGAACATTTTATTCTGATCTTATACTGTAACAATTGAAGAGCAAGAATGGCTGTCTATAATTCAAATTCAATTGTCTTTAAATTCTAATCTCTAAATAGTCTCTCTTAAATAGAAGCCATTGATTCAGTGATCTATAGTTAAATCAGTGACATTCAATCAATATCAGAGTTTAAGGGTTTAACCAGGAGTTCTCCAATAAGTTCATGTCAAGTACACATCTTGTAAACTGCCCTGTCTATATTTTTAAATTATTTCAAAATCTTGAATTTGCAATCTCTGTGATTCTACAGGTCTTAGGCATGAGAATTTGCCTGGGGGAATGGGGGAAGGAGAGCATGAACCTTGGTAACTAAAAAAATATGATGCTCCAGGTTTGTTTTTCCTCACCTAACATTTTTCTCTTTGGCATGATGAAGGGCAGATCAACGTTGATTGTAAAAACAAACACAATTAGCGCTAAAGCAGCATATGTTAACACTGCTGCAGCCTGATGATGAATGAGCTGTAAGTGATGCCAACACCTGTTCTTGACTATGGTGCGTGACACCCAATCCCAGTGGAGTAATGAGTGTGCAGACACATTGGTGCACATTTCATCGATTACAGTGGTTTATGGAGGAGTTCTGGTAGCATCCTCTCTCTCTCTCTCTCTCTCTCTCTCTCTCTCTCTCTCTCTGTCTCACTCTGATTACTTCTCTGTTCGTTCATGTATTCATGCATAACTTCACAGTCGGCATTGAGGTATGTATATTCAGATATAAGTGAATATAAGCTACATGGGACAATACTAGGTTACCCCAAATCCTGGGTGACTAGAAGTATGCTTCTAAATCAAAATAGTCAACTTTAAATCACCACTGTTAAGTTATCTTATTTGGGTCTGAAGTTGATTGAAATTATCAGGCATCTCAAGTAGATTGATTCTGAGAATGGCTGAAGGGGTTATTAAGTTGCACTGTTTTATAAAGACAATCTTAAAACAAAATGAGAGTAGCTGAACATATGTGATAGTGTGTTATAATTACTATATAAAATACTTTACATAAGCATGAAAATTTCTATGTAATGTGTCAAATAACTATATAGTTTTGATATTATCTTCCAGTATTGTTTCAGCAAAGAATAAATGATGTATCTATGTGGAACTTTAATACCACGTAATGATCTTTGTAATGTTACATATGGTTCCATGTCCCATAAGAAAATTCTGTTAATAGGGCTAAATAATGTGAATTACTTATTCTGTCCTTAATTTTTACCTCATTTTATTTCTGGTCACCCCCCTTTCTCTTTGCTTTGAAACCTAGACAAAAGTTTCTTTCTTGTCCTAAAAATAATTCCTTTACCTGTAGTTAGATCATCCCTACCTGGAGGGACTCATATTTATATGACTTCTTCCTATTTTTTAAACTTGGTTTTTACTTTCCAACTGACACTTTTGCTCTGTCTCTAAATTTATTCAGAGCTTTCCATTCTTAAAGAGAATTTTGTTTCCAATTCTTGCTCCTACTTTTGATATTTCTAAAAAAAATTTTATTGAAGTGTAGTTGATTTACAATGTGTTAATTTCTGCTATACAGCAAAGTGACTCAGTTATACAAATATATTCTTTTTTGTATTCTTTTCCATTATGGTTTATCACATAGCCCAGCCAATAAGACCCTGCTTGACCTGACCCTGCCTATTTCTCCGAGCTCATCAGCAACCATGTCTCACCTAGCTCATTCCTGCCTGTGACACTTGTTATTCCCCCTTGCAATGCTTTTCCCTTGAATTCTCACTTGGCTGACATCTTCTTATCATTCAGGCTCTGTTGAAACATCCTTTTCTCAAAGACATCTTCTTTGATTCACCTCCTTTCCTCGACTCTTATATTCCTGCTTTATTTTCTTCATATCACTATCTGAAATTATCTTCTCAATATATTTGTTTACTTGCTTATTATCATCTATCTTCCACTAGAACCAAGTTCCATGATGACCGAGACGTTGCCTGTCTGATTCATCATTTTGGCTCACTGCTTGGTACATTATAAATTATTATTAGCTATCTGTTAAAATGCATTCATAAGTGAGGCTAGAGGCAGTAGCCATATCACAAAGAGCTTTGTATATCATGTTGTAGAGACAGAATTGTATCCCAAAGGCTACAGAAACCATCAAGAGATGGTAAGTAGAAGATTGGCATTTAAGAAAACTTTAGAAGACGTACCTGAGTTAGCACTTGAAGAGCAGGTGAAATTTGAAAGAAGGGAGAGGTACATTCAAATGAGACATCCTAGAATGATAAGATGGTCAATGATACCATAGGGATGATGTGTGTTTGGGATATAGTGAGTGAGTAGATGAGTTTACTTACTGCAGAAGTTTCCCTTAAGCTAGTAGTGGTAGAAACACTGAAATGGTGGAGATGAATCACAGCGTGCTATTTTGCTTGGCAATATGATTTGGAATTGTATTCTAACAAGTGCTGTTCTTTGAAAAGTGGAGATCAACTGGAAATCAACATGATAGAAATCAGAAGAAAAATCATCCTTGACATGTCAAAATCCTTCTGTTTCTTTAGAGCCCAGCTTAAGGACCAAATCCTTCATATGTCCCTTTCTTATGAGAGTAATAGAAGGATATTCCTAGATGCAGTCTGGTCCATTCCTTTCATTTTACAAGAACTCAGACCCAAGGAGATAGTGACATCCCCCAGATCACAGATAATTAATTTAGAGTTAAGACCTGTAACATATATTCAGAGGATAATATTCTTAAACTGAACTCCCCAAATTTAAGCCAGCGTTCAAATTTTTTTTTAAACAGTCCCATTTCCCATCTAAAATTTCTCAATAAAAGTTATAGCAACAGTTTCAAAACTGCTTTACTGTGTGATTTTGAATTTTATTATATACTAGGCATTCTTTCTGTGATAAACCTAATAAGCATCTTATTCATAGAGGAAATATAGGGATATTAATCTAGGCATATCTGTCAAACTAAAGTATCTTTGCCTTTTTAAAATCTTTATGGGGATAATAAATAGTTCTTCTGATAACAAATACTGGCTATGGAAAATTGTTAGGACCCACCCACACTGTGTAAACAAATATTACAAAACCAACGTTAATGTTTATATTTGCAATTTTTAAAATTTTATTGGAATACATGTGAAATATAGAGTAAGAAAAGACTCAAAATACAACATTCTTCCATTTCATTTAAGGGAGAAAAAAAGGACATATAAAAAGCACTATTACAAAAACAAAGGGCTTTTGGATATATTTATTAAGTGTAAAGGAATTTCTTGACAATGAACGTCTGCATGTCCTCTAACCAGCAGTGTCCAATATAAATTTATACAATCTATAATGTATTCTAATGCTCAATTTAAATTCTCATGCAAAAGAGCTAAATGGATTAATTAAAGACATCAAAAAATCTCTTAAGTTTAAAACAAATGATGACCACAAGTTATTTGAAATCTTTCCTTTAAACTATCATTTTAATTAAAGATTAAAAAAAAAATTTGTTTTCCAAGTTTGCTCTGTTTCATCAGTTTGTTATTTGGTCCTTCATTTATTTTTTTCCCAAGGGTATATAGTTATGGTTTTAAATTTAATTTGGGGCTTCTGAGTTTCTTTGCTACATTAACACAGTAGTTGTAGGCATGTGATAATCAGTATGCAAAGGTTGGAACTCTTTTGAAAAGATTGAAAATCCCTTTATAAAAATTTCCTTTGGAGAAAAAAATGATTATGCCAGTTTTAATAGCATGAAGTGAATGCCTCTTCTTTCTTCTGTTTAGTGTGATTCTCCCTTTCTTCAGTGTCATTTTTGCTAAGTGCAAAAACAGTACAACTGCCTTAGTCAGTTTGGGCTGCTATAACAAAATACCAAAGACTGGGTGGTTTGAACAGCAGTCGTTTGTTTTTCAAAGTTCTGGAGGCTGAGAAGTCCAAGATCAAGATGCTAGCAGACTCAGTGCCTGGGGAGGCCCTCTTACTGGTTTGCAGGCAGGTGCCTTCCTTCTGTATCCTCACCTGATGGAGAGAGAGAGAGGGCTCTTCATCTTCTTTTAAAGACACTAATCACATCCTCAAGGGCTCCATGCTCAGGACGTTATTTAAACCTAATTAGCTCACAAAGACCCCGCCTCCAAATACCATCAACAAGATGATTAGGGCTTCAACATATAAATGAGGAAGGAGGTAGTTTGGACAAATATTCAGCCTATAGCAAGAAATAAGCACATAAAGTTTTCTAAGTGTTTTGGATTTTTCTTCCAGTTTGAACTTTATGTGAGGTGTCGAACCTTGTCCCCAAGAGCCTGAGGACTTTACCACTAAGTGACATGGTGACACAGAAGGAGTGAGGACAGGCTCAGCTAGCCTACTCTGGGTCTGATTCTAATGGAACACTTTTGCTTTTATCCTTTTTTATATTGGGATTGGGATTTATATTGGGATTTCTAGTAACATATTATTTAAGCAAAGAGTTCTATTATTCAAGTTAAATGAAACAAACATTTGAAAACCACTGGTGTAGCCGGACTTACGAGAACTAGGCAGTAGTGCCTCAACTGGGATCCGATCTGTCCAGCTTTTCCATCCAAGGCTGTGTGATCTTGGGCTCATCTTAGAAGCTCTAGAAGCCTATATCTTTCCCTTTAATCAGACTCTCTCATAGAGCTGCTAGAGGTGTAAATGTCTATGCACTTCAGATTGACCTAAAGAAGTCTGCAAGGTGGGTATTTGTAAACCCTGGCATTTTAGCCATTTCATCAGTCCTTTATTTTTGTAAGGCAAATGACTGTGATGAAAATGAAAATGGAACTGAATCCATCATTATTTTAGTATGTGGCCTGACACAGAATAGATGCTAAATAAACATTTTGTAAATGTATTTTAAAAATGAACAAATGCGGTGGCAGTAAAAATGGAGAGTGGGGAATAAATATAGACTTCTGGACTTAAAATGTCACTGATAGTTGGATATCCCCAAATGGCTAAGAGGTGCTTTCTTGCTATCTCACAGGCTTCTATTCCAGGGGTATCACAGCTGCCAAGAGGTTAACAGGCTCCCTTGTGTTTTGGCAGTAGAGAGAGGATGTGTTGGGGAAAATGGCCCTTGAGCTGAGCCCTTTTGGAGCTGCTGTAGAGGATCTGTTTACCTACTGGTTAAATATGAGTGGGGAAAGAGCAACGACTTCGATAAACCAGGACAATGGTATGAAGTTTGGATATACCTGAAAAATGTCTTAGACTATTCAGTGTGCATCAAGGGAGTTTTCCATCTAGCTGATAATTTTTACTGCCACATATAGCGTAAGGGATATCCATTCTCAGAGGAGACATATCTGTCTTTTTTGGGCCAGGTCAGTGTGTCATAACCCTAGGAGTACTTCTTCTGAGATGGTAATTGGCTTTCTGGCCCTTTCCTGGGAGTAGAATCTCCTCCAAACTCTGGCCTTTGTTCTTCTGTCCTCTGTTTGGCATTCTGCCTCACTTGCAACTGAAAGAGTGAGTATCTTCCTTAAGCCCCAGCCTCTGATTTCAACATGTGTCCTAACTATTCCTCCTACTTCTTTGTCAGTTGTATTGATTCTATATTGCGGGCAACCAAATCATTCATATTTTAAGCCCTTTCCATGACAACATCACATCAGATAAAACTAAGGTCTGAGAACTAGTGGTTTTTAATTCCTAAAGTGGCATGAGCTTTGAACCTCATATTGTATAGAATATATCATATTCACCTTCTTGATAATTTAATCCGCAACAGTAGACACTATACCAGACATTACTAAATCATTCCTATTTTTGGTTGCATGTTACTTCTGCTTAATGCTACAGTCTAAGTTATCTTCCACTTTTCTCCTTTTCCAAGTCCATATAGCTGTTTTGGAGTTAAATTCATTATTCACTAGGATTCTAAGTAAAATTCTCTCCCCCAAATAACAGCATATATCCATTGTATCACATTTTTATCTTTACCTTTGCAGGTTCTCATCAAAGTCTTCTAACAGCCATTGGTGGCTGGTATCATCACCATCGATATTTTATAGATGAGGTAAAGGAGACCTAGGGAGTTTGGATGGCTTACCCCATATTCTTCTGATAACAAATATTAGCTATCGAAAGTTACTTGGGGCCACCTATGCTATGTAACCAACTGTCGCAAAACCAGCATCAGGGTTTTCTATTCACATTTTTAATCTTTATTTTATTGGAACATCTGTGGAATATAAGGTAACAAAAGGCTCAAAATAGAACTTAGCAGAGTGAAGATGAGACTGTTCATCAGCTCTAAAGAGCATTCGGGTGCCCCGTCTTCTTCTGCTGCTCAAGCAACCTTTCCCTGATAACTGACCAGCTCACTCTCACTTTCAAAGAGCCAGTTCTTTCCCCAGAAGAAAAAAGATCTTTCAGTATAATTTTCTACACTGACTACCTGTCTTTTTCCATATTTAGATATAATTTGTGCTGCTAAATAAGGTTGCCCCCTAGCCCTTCAGACTAAACTCTGAATTTCAAACAGACACTTTGTTTATAACTGCTGTAAGTCATCAGTTCTGAGGATAAAGAGACTGGTTATTTTAAGTACAAAAAAATTTGGTAAACAGACAAGAGAGAACTTTTCCTTCTTTACTTAATGCCCATGGACGAAACCTCAGGATGCTGCCATTTGAATTTCACTGCCATTCTGTCATAGCCTTCACCAGATGAGCTTTCTGAGCTTGTTGGTGAATGAAGATTGGCACCCCAAGGTCGTAACCAACGGGCCCGCAGATGGCGGACTGCCAGCACCACTTCTGAGGTGCCCAGGGTTTGCGGGACTCGACTGCTTTCCATTCCTCCTCCTTAGTGGGTTTCCTCCTTCACCACCTCTGAGAAAGCCACAGTGTCCAAAAGAAGGAAGCGGTCCAGCATCAACAGTTAGGGGCCTCTGCAGCCTCTCACCACTTTCCCTCCACCCTACCCTCAATCTGTGAGTCAAGAATACAGAATTCAAAAAAAAAATCTTCCACTAGACCAAGTCCTGCCTATGCTTTTGGCTTTTCTACATGCTGTTACCTTTTTGGAGAAAATATTCCTTTCTTATCCCATTTCCCCCTTTTCACCCTGCTCCCAAACTTGTGTCCTTCCAAGTGGTGAACCAAAGCTATGTAGTATGTGTTAACCCATGACTTCGTCTATCACAGCATTATCTCGCCTTGCTTCAGAGAAAGAAAACCACTTGCTCACATAAAATACGTGTGTACCAGTTAGCATTCTTTGTGATTTTTTATATGCATTGCATGATAGGATGATAGGTATATAGGGGTGTGTGTGTGTGTATATATATATATATATATATATATATATATATGTATATCCACAAAATGTGTATACAAATACATATGTGTGTATACACACACTATACATGCAAATATATAAATTCATATTCATCTTTGATTGTGTTAGGTGAACAGCTATTTTAGCCTTCCCTTCCAGAGTCTAACTTGTGGTAACATTTTTGATTCCATGACAGAATTATAACAGTCTGCCTATTTAGTTCAATGTCATTCCAGTTGTTGAGTGAATGGCACTATTCTTTTTTTTTTTTAAATAAATTTATTTATTTATTTATTTATTTATTTATTTATTTATTTATTTATGGCTGTGTTGGGTCTTTGTTGCTGCGCACAGGCTTTCTCTAGTTGCAGCGAGCGGGGGCTACTCTTCGTTGTGGTCTGCGGGCTTCTCATTGCAGTGGCTTCTCTTGTTGTGGAGCACCAGCTCCAGGCACGTGGGCTCAGTAGTTGCAGTAAGTGGGCTCTAGAGTGCAGGCTCAGTAGTTGTGGTGCACGGGCTTAGTTGCTCTGCGGCATGTGAGATCTTGCCGGACCAGGGCTCAAACCCATGTCCCCTGCATTGGCAGGCAGATTCTTAACCACTGAGCTGCCAGGGAAGTCTGAGAACGGCACTATTCTGACTTCATGCTGGTGATTTGAAGGTTTAACAATAACTCAGCTACACCAACTGTTTTATTCTGTTTATTTTGTATTACCTCAGAACTAGAAATTGGAAATTTATAAAGGCTAAGAGATAATAGAGAGGGATGTGATAACCATTTCTGGATACATGAATATGTGAATCCCTAGTATGGAGAGACTGGGTAAGATGAAGCCAGGAAGTGTGCTTAGAAAGAATGGAATAAAATTTAGAGGCAAAGTCTGAATCCTTCCACCTGTTAGGAAGAGGTCAGGAATTAAAAGGCCCTTGAACGCATTTCTTCTATATAGTTCAGATGTAGCCTAAGAAAGTTGCAGTAAATCTCAGAACAAAGAATGTTATCCTAAAATAAATACTGAGGGAGAGACTGAATAAATGTATAGGTCTTAGTGGAGGTAACAATAGGAAATATTTGAGCGAACACTATATTATAGGTAATACTATTAGGCTTGGGAAGTACCAGGATGACTAAAATATTGTTCTAACCCTGAGAAAGCTCACATTCTGGTGTGGGAGAAAGAAATAAATCATCACAATCCAGACATATGACCCAAATTCTTGAAAATATTGCACAAGAGCCATTAACTTGCTTGGGAAAGTGTGTGTGACGGGAGGAGCTGGGGCAGCACCCTGAAGAAGATTTCCCTTCCTCTAGATGCCAGAATTCGATGGTTTTCTTAACCAGACTTTTTTCTTATAAATGCAATTCAGAACAGCTATTTCTGCTTCTGCCTCCAAATCCTGATTGCTACTAATTTTAAATACTGTTCCTAGAACATCATTGTTCTCTCAGCTATTATTTACATAATATTTCTCTTGGCTTCTATCCAATTTCTGTTTTCTTCTACCCATTAAAAGCAAAAGGTGATAGCTTATCAAATAATTTATTTTTGAAAACACTTGCAAAGATTTAAACAGTTCTATATACTTTTCTATCTTCATATTTATGATTTCTATTCATTTTCAGGGTGATTACATTTATCAAGTTATTGACTTATGTGTATCCTAGAGAATGTGTAATTTAATTCTCCCAACCTTATTAATGAAAACTGTTCTTGGTAATATTGTTTGATGAAGGCAGTCAAGACATACTTTTGTCAAAGCATTGTTGAATTAGAAGTTCTTGTGGAACATGTGGCATACTTATCCAGGAATAACATTTATTCTGCCAACATCTGTAAGAGGAATTTTTTTACTTTGTCCAAACACTCTGAACCCCAGTATGGAAAACATCATTGAGGTGGATTTGTATACAAAAAAATAGAAAAAGATAGTTGAGGGAAAAAAACAAAACAAAACAGTAGGCTATATTATTTAAAGTTTTCTAAATAGTTAAGCATACATGAACTTTCTTTAATTGCAACTGATTTAAAGTTACATACCCTCTATGTAGTCCTAATTTTACTACCAATTCCTCCATTTAGAGTATTGATGAAATATTTAGCCAGGAGTTGCTGAGACACACACACACCCTCCCACACACATACACAGGCACACAGCTCATTGTTTCCTATAGATAGCTACGTGAAACTTGTTTCAGTGTTCCCAGATGGTCCTCTTTCTATGCCTAATGCCAGTTCTTGTGCTATGGTAATTTCCATTGAACTGACCATTTGCTTGCATATAAGTTGATATATTTGATATATTCATTGCAGAAAATTCTCTCTGACTGCAATTGCTCAAAACACATTAATTGTATTTTGGTTTGTTTGGTGTCTTTTATTCCTATTAGCTACTAGAAGAAAAATCCATTTATGTGCAATTTAAAGAGGACTGTCTCTTTTTCAGAGCTTCTAACTAACTTTTTACAGCAGCTGTCGGAGCCATGAAGCAGGAGTGATAACAGACATGAGAGGGTATATATCATAACTGCCTTGAAAATTAGAGGGAAAAAACCTCCATGTTCTAAGTGAAAAATCTTCCCACATTACCTAGGAAATAATCAGAGGGTAAATGACTTCTACATCTGGATAATTCATGTCCATATAAATGTATATTCAACTAATTTAACTTTCTGAAAATCTAACATGCCTATAGACTTTACCCTCTCAATTTTTATTGAAATGCTCTCAATTAGATATTATCTGTCAAAAAATAATGACAATTAAAATAAAGGTTTAATACAAATCAGGCACTGTTGTAAATATTTTATATCTAAGAACATAATATAGAACCCAGATGATACCTAGTGAAGTATACTAAATGTATTGTGCTAAGTAATGTGACAAGTAATTTGATGAATTAAAAATAATATTTTAAACTTAGTTTTCATCTTTAAAACTAATATTTTTTATTATTGTCGAACAATTCTACTTTTGGGGGGTTACTATTGATTAATTAGTTTAGTTTAAATACTAAACTCTAGTTTCTAAGCTGAAATCTGTGTCAGTTCAGAGGACATGGCTATCCTTTGTGGCTAGGCTTTTCTATTCTAAAACCATGCCCATTTGTGTAACTAAGGACCCTTCTATTTAAAAAGAACAATTACTACAAGATGGAGTGCTTAAAGTGGAGTGAACTGTAGTGCTTCGTGCCTGATTGCTGCCATGTCTTAAACAAGAGATATTAAAAGAAATAAATGCCAGGTGGTCTCACGAGGACATTTTGACTTACGCTTTTGAACCTTTGGTACCCACATAACAAAACGGCTGGTGGCTTTGATGTTGTTTCAACATGAGAAAATCCACAATTTTATTGTTTGCAAATGTTAGCCTCTTCCTCAAATACCCATTTTCTCTAATTATGAAGAATTCTTCCACAGGGAAATAGTCTCTTTATAAACTGCAAATTAAAATTTAGTATGTTTTTAGGATAATACCTCTGAACAGAGCAGTGGAGAAAATTCTAAAGACTCTTTTCATTATTTTTCCCCTAAATCAAGACTTTGGCTACATAGAATTTAAAACATTTGGTTAGGAGAAAGTTAATAATAGTAATGTGTACTCATACTTTGTTCATAAAGTGCCTTTTAAGATAAATTTGTAGTTTACATTGACTAAATGTATTTATTTTCAGGGATAGACTTTCACCAAGTGTTTTGATTCCAGTTATCTGAAATACATGTATACAAAGTATAGATGGTATTTTTGTTAATTTATATTAAAATAGTCTTTATAAAATGGTTCTTAAATAATTTCTTTTAAAAGTACACATTGTAAGACAACCTACAGACTGGGAGAAAATATTTGCAAATGATGTGACCGACAAGGGATCAATTTCCAAAACATACAAACAGCTCATACAGCTCAATATCAAAAAACAAACAACCCAATCAAAAAATAAGCAGAAGACCTAAATAGATATTTCTCTAAAGAAGACATACAGATAGCCAACGGGCACATGAAAAGATGCTCAGCATCACTGATGTTTAGGGAAATGCAAATCAAAACTACAGTGAGGTATCGCCTCACTCCAGTCAGAATACCCATCATCAAAAAGTCTACAAATAAATGCTGGAGAGGATGTGAAGAAAAAGGAACCCTCCTACACTGTTGGTGGGAATGTAAATTGGTGCAGCCACTCTGGAGAACAGTATGGAGGCTCCTTAGAAAACTAAAAATAGAACTACCATATGATCCAAGAGTCCCACTCCTGGGCATATATCCATAAAATATGAAAGCTCGAATGAAAAGTTACATGCACTCCAATGTTCAAAGCAACGCTATTTACAATAGGCAAGACTTGGAAGCAAACCAGATGTCCATCAACAGAAGAATGGATAAAGAAGAAGTGGTATATGTATATAATGGAATAGTACTAAGCCATAAAATATTGTCATTTGTAGCAACATGGATGGACCTAGAGATTATCTTACTAAGTGAAGTAAATCAGAGAAAGACAAATGTTATATGATACTACTTATATGTGGAAACTAAAAAATGATACAAATGAACTTATTTATAAAACAGAAACAGACTAACAGGCATAGAAAACTAATTTATGGTTACTAATGGGGGAAGAGAGGGGAATAAATGAGGAGTTTGGGATTAACAGATATACACTACTGTATATAAATAGATCAACAACAAGAACCTACTGTATAGCACAGGGCACTCTATTCAATATCTTGTAATAACCTATAATGGGAAAGAATCTGAAAAAAGAACATATATATATATATATATATATATATATATATATATATATATATATA